>NC_056747.1:1367421267-1367580137 GCF_019279795.1 Protopterus annectens
TAAATAGGCTAGATATAATGGCAGACTAGTCTCTTCCTTATTTCTTAACCTATATAGATACTGTTAATAAAGCTAGAGATAATGGCAGACTAGTCTCTTCCTTATTTCTTAACCTATATAGATACTGTTAATAAAGCTAGAGATAATGGCAGACTAGTCTCTTCCTTATTTCTTAACCTATATAGATACTGTTAATAAAGCTAGAGATAATGGCAGACTAGTCTCTTCCTTATTTCTTAACCTATATAGATACTGTTAATAAAGCTAGAGATAATGGCAGACTAGTCTCTTCCTTATTTCTTAACCTATATAGATACTGTTAATAAAGCTAGAGATAATGGCAGACTAGTCTCTCCTTATTTCATAACCTATATAGATACTGTTAATAAAGCTAGAGATAATGGCAGACTAGTCACTTCCTTATTTATTAACCTATATAGATACTGTTAATAAAGCTAGAGATAATGGCAGACTAGTCTCTTCCTTATTTCTTAACCTATATAGATACTGTTAATAAAGCTAGAGATAATGACTGACTAGTCTCTTCCTTATTTCTTAACCTCTACAGATACTGTTAATAATGCTAGAGATAATGGCAGACTAGTCTCTTCCTTATTTCTTAACCTCTACAGATACTGTTAATAAAGCTAGAGATAATGACAGACTAGTCACTTCCTTATTTATTAACCTATATAGATACTGTTAATAAAGCTAGAGATAATGGCAGACTAGTCTCTTCCTTATTTCTTAACCTATATAGATACTGTTAATAAAGCTAGAGATAATGACTGACTAGTCTCTTCCTTATTTCTTAACCTCTACAGATACTGTTAATAAAGCTAGAGATAATGGCAGACTAGTCTCTTCCTTATTTCTTAACCTCTACAGATACTGTTAATAAAGCTAGAGATAATGACAGACTAGTCACTTCCTTATTTATTAACCTATATAGATACTGTTAATAAAGCTAGAGATAATGGCAGACTAGTCTCTTCCTTATTTCTTAACCTATATAGATACTGTTAATAAAGCTAGAGATAATGACTGACTAGTCTCTTCCTTATTTCTTAACCTATATAGATACTGTTTATAAAGATAGAGATAATGGCAGACTAGTCTCTTCCTTATTTCTTAACCTATATAGATACTGTTAATAAAGCTAGAGATATTGGCAGACTAGTCTCTTCCTTATTTCTTAACCTATATAGATACTGTTAATAAAGCTAGAGATAATGGCAGACTAGTCTCTCCTTATTTCATAACCTATATAGATACTGTTAATAAAGCTAGAGATAATGGCAGACTAGTCTCTTCCTTATTTCTTAACCTCTACAGATACTGTTAATAATGCTAGAGATAATGGCAGACTAGTCTCTTTTTTATTTCTTAACCTATATAGATACTGTTAATAAAGCTAGAGATAATGGCAGACTAGTCTCTCCTTATTTCATAACCTATATAGATACTGTTAATAAAGCTAGAGATAATGGCAGACTAGTCTCTCCTTATTTCATAACCTATATAGATACTGTTAATAAAGCTAGAGATAATGGCAGACTAGTCTCTTCCTTATTTCTTAACCTCTACAGATACTGTTAATAATGCTAGAGATAATGGCAGACTAGTCTCTTCCTTATTTCTTAACCTCTACAGATACTGTTAATAAAGCTAGAGATAATGACAGACTAGTCACTTCCTTATTTATTAACCTATATAGATACTGTTAATAAAGCTAGAGATAATGGCAGACTAGTCTCTTCCTTATTTATTAAACTATATAGATACTGTTAATAAAGCTAGAGATAATGGCAGACTAGTCTCTCCTTATTTCATAACCTATATAGATACTGTTAATAAAGCTAGAGATATTGGCAGACTAGTCTCTTCCTTATTTCTTAACCTATATAGATACTGTTAATAAAGCTAGAGATAATGGCAGACTAGTCTCTCCTTATTTCATAACCTATATAGATACTGTTAATAAAGCTAGAGATATTGGCAGACTAGTCTCTTCCTTATTTCTTAACCTATATAGATACTGTTAATAAAGCTAGAGATAATGGCAGACTAGTCTCTCCTTATTTCATAACCTATATAGATACTGTTAATAAAGCTAGAGATAATGGCAGACTAGTCTCTTCCTTATTTCTTAACCTCTACAGATACTGTTAATAATGCTAGAGATAATGGCAGACTAGTCTCTTCCTTATTTCTTAACCTCTACAGATACTGTTAATAAAGCTAGAGATAATGACAGACTAGTCACTTCCTTATTTATTAACCTATATAGATACTGTTAATAAAGCTAGAGATAATGGCAGACTAGTCTCTTCCTTATTTATTAAACTATATAGATACTGTTAATAAAGCTAGAGATAATGGCAGACTAGTCTCTTCCTTATTTCTTAACCTATATAGATACTGTTAATAAAGCTAGAGATAATGACTGACTAGTCTCTTCCTTATTTCTTAACCTATATAGATACTGTTTATAAAGATAGAGATAATGGCAGACTAGTCTCTTCCTTATTTCTTAACCTATATAGATACTGTTAATAAAGCTAGAGATATTGGCAGACTAGTCTCTTCCTTATTTCTTAACCTATATAGATACTGTTAATAAAGCTAGAGATAATGGCAGACTAGTCTCTCCTTATTTCATAACCTATATAGATACTGTTAATAAAGCTAGAGATAATGGCAGACTAGTCTCTTCCTTATTTCTTAACCTCTACAGATACTGTTAATAATGCTAGAGATAATGGCAGACTAGTCTCTTCCTTATTTCTTAACCTCTACAGATACTGTTAATAAAGCTAGAGATAATGACAGACTAGTCACTTCCTTATTTATTAACCTATATAGATACTGTTAATAAAGCTAGAGATAATGGCAGACTAGTCTCTACCTTATTTCTAACCTATATAGATACTGTTAATAAAGCTAGAGATAATGGCAGACTAGTCACTTCCTTATTTCTAACCTATACAGATACTGTTAATAAAGCTAGAGATAATGGCAGACTAGTCTCTTCCTTATTTCTTAACCTATATAGATACTGTTAATAAAGCTAGAGATAATGGCAGACTAGTCTCTTCCTTATTTCTAACCTATACAGATACTGTTAATAAAGCTAGAGATAATGACAGACTAGTCTCTTCCTTATTTCTAAACCTATATAGATACTGTTAATAATGCTAGAGATAATGGCAGACTAGTCTCTTCCTTATTTCTTAACCTATATAGATACTGTTAATAAAGCTAGAGATAATGGCAGACTAGTCTCTCCTTATTTCATAACCTATATAGATACTGTTAATAAAGCTAGAGATAATGGCAGACTAGTCTCTTCCTTATTTCTTAACCTCTACAGATACTGTTAATAATGCTAGAGATAATGGCAGACTAGTCTCTTCCTTATTTCTTAACCTCTACAGATACTGTTAATAAAGCTAGAGATAATGACAGACTAGTCACTTCCTTATTTATTAACCTATATAGATACTGTTAATAAATCTAGAGATAATGGCAGACTAGTCTCTTCCTTATTTATTAAACTATATAGATACTGTTAATAAAGCTAGAGATAATGGCAGACTAGTCTCTTCCTTATTTCTTAACCTATATAGATACTGTTAATAAAGCTAGAGATAATGACTGACTAGTCTCTTCCTTATTTCTTAACCTATATAGATACTGTTTATAAAGATAGAGATAATGGCAGACTAGTCTCTTCCTTATTTCTTAACCTATATAGATACTGTTAATAAAGCTAGAGATATTGGCAGACTAGTCTCTTCCTTATTTCTTAACCTATATAGATACTGTTAATAAAGCTAGAGATAATGGCAGACTAGTCTCTCCTTTTTCATAACCTATATAGATACTGTTAATAAAGCTAGAGATAATGGCAGACTAGTCTCTTCCTTATTTCTTAACCTCTACAGATACTGTTAATAATGCTAGAGATAATGGCAGACTAGTCTCTTCCTTATTTCTTAACCTCTACAGATACTGTTAATAAAGCTAGAGATAATGACAGACTAGTCACTTCCTTATTTATTAACCTATATAGATACTGTTAATAAAGCTAGAGATAATGGCAGACTAGTCTCTACCTTATTTCTAACCTATATAGATACTGTTAATAAAGCTAGAGATAATGGCAGACTAGTCACTTCCTTATTTCTAACCTATACAGATACTGTTAATAAAGCTAGAGATAATGGCAGACTAGTCTCTTCCTTATTTCTAACCTATATAGATACTGTTAATAAAGCTAGAGATAATGGCAGACTAGTCACTTCCTTATTTCTAACCTATACAGATACTGTTAATAAAGCTAGAGATAATGGCAGACTAGTCTCTTCCTTATTTCTTAACCTATATAGATACTGTTAATAAAGCTAGAGATAATGGCAGACTAGTCTCCTCCTTATTTCTAACCTATACAGATACTGTTAATAAAGCTAGAGATAATGGCAGACTAGTCTCTTCCTTATTTCTAAACCTATATAGATACTGTTAATAATGCTAGAGATAATGGCAGACTAGTCTCTTCCTTATTTCTTAACCTATATAGATACTGTTAATAAAGCTAGAGATAATGACAGACTAGTCTCTTCCTTATTTATAACCTATATAGATACTGTTAATAAAGCTAGAGATAATGACAGACTAGTCTCTTCCTTATTTATAACCTATATAGATACTGTTAATAAAGCTAGAGATAATGACAGACTAGTCTCTTCCTTATTTATAACCTATATAGATACTGTTAATAAAGTTAGAGATAATGGCAGACTAGTCTCTTCCTTATTTCTTAACCTATATAGATACTGTTAATAAAGCTAGAGATAATGACAGACTAGTCTCTTCCTTATTTCTAACCTATACAGATACTGTTAATAAAGCTAGATATAATGGCAGACTAGTCTCTTCCTTATTTCTTAACCTATATAGATACTGTTAATAAAGCTAGAGATAATGGCAGACTAGTCTCTTCCTTATTTCTTAACCTATATAGATACTGTTAATAAAGCTACAGATAATGGCAGACTAGTCTCTTCCTTATTTCTAACCTATATAGATACTGTTAATAAAGCTAGAGATAATGGCAGACTAGTCTCTTCCTTATTTCTTAACCTCTACAGATACTGTTAATAAAGCTAGAGATAATGGCAGACTAGTCTCTTCCTTATTTCTAACCTATATAGATACTGTTAATAAAGCTAGAGATAATGGCAGACTAGTCTCTTCCTTATTTCTTAACCTCTACAGATACTGTTAATAAAGCTAGAGATAATGGCAGACTTGTCTCTACCTTATTTCTAACCTATATAGATACTGTTAATAAAGCTAGAGATAATGGCAGACTAGTCACTTCCTTATTTCTAACCTATACAGATACTGTTAATAAAGCTAGAGATAATGACAGACTAGTCACTTCCTTATTTATTAACCTGTATAGATACTGTTAAAAAAGCTAGAGATAATGGCAGACTAGCCTCTACCTTATTTCTAACCTATATAGATACTGTTAATAAAGCTAGAGATAATGGCAGACTAGTCACTTCCTTATTTCTAACCTATACAGATACTGTTAATAAAGCTAGAGATAATGGCAGACAAGTCTCTTCCTTATTTCTTAACCTATATAGATACTGTTAATAAAGCTAGACATAATGGCAGATTAGTCTCCTCCTTATTTCGTAACCTATATAGATACTGTTAATAAAGCTAGAGATAATGGCAGACTAGTCACTTCCTTATTTATAACCTATACAGATACTGTTAATAAAGCTAGAGATAATGGCGGACTAGTCTCTTCCTTATTTCTAAACCTATATAGATACTGTTAATAAAGCTAGAGATAAAGGCAGACTAGTTTCTTCCTTATTTCTAACCTATATAGATACTGTTAATAAAGCTAGAGATAATGGCAGACTAGTCACTTCCTTATTTCTAACCTATACAGATACTGTTAATAAAGCTAGAGATAATGGCAGACTAGTCTCTTCCTTATTTCTAACCTATACAGATACTGTTAATAAAGCTAGAGATAATGACAGACTAGTCTCTTCCTTATTTCTAAACCTATATAGATACTGTTAATAATGCTAGAGATAATGGCAGACTAGTCTCTTCCTTATTTCTTAACCTATATAGATACTGTTAATAAAGCTAGAGATAATGACAGACTAGTCTCTTCCTTATTTATAACCTATATAGATACTGTTAATAAAGCTAGAGATAATGGCAGACTAGTCACTTCCTTATTTCTAACCTATACAGATACTGTTAATAAAGCTAGAGATAATGGCAGACTAGTCTCCTCCTTATTTCTAACCTATACAGATACTGTTAATAAAGCTAGAGATAATGGCAGACTAGTCTCTTCCTTATTTCTAAACCTATATAGATACTGTTAATAATGCTAGAGATAATGGCAGACTAGTCTCTTCCTTATTTCTTAACCTATATAGATACTGTTAATAAAGCTAGAGATAATGACAGACTAGTCTCTTCCTTATTTATAACCTATATAGATACTGTTAATAAAGCTAGAGATAATGGCAGATTAGTCTCTTCCTTATTTCTAACCTATATAGATACTGTTAATAAAGCTAGAGATAATGGCAGACTAGTCTCTTCCTTATTTCTAACCTATACAGATACTGTTAATAAAGCTAGACATAATGGCAGGCTAGTCTCTTCCTTATTTTTTAACCTATATAGATACTGTTAATATAGCTAGAGATAATGACAGACTAGTCTCTTCCTTATTTCTAACCTATACAGATACTGTTAATAAAGCTAGACATAATGGCAGGCTAGTCTCTTCCTTATTTCATAACCTATATAGATACTGTTAATAAAGCTAGAGATAATGGCAGACTAGTCTCTTCCTTATTTCTTAACCTATATAGATACTGTTAATAAAGCTACAGATAATGGCAGACTAGTCTCTTCCTTATTTCTAACCTATATAGATACTGTTAATAAAGCTAGAGATAATGACAGACTAGTCTCCTCCTTATTTCTTAACCTATAAAGATACTGTTAATAAAGCTAGAGATAATGACAGACTAGTCTCCTCCTTATTTCATAACCTATATAGATACTGTTAATAAAGCTAGAGATAATGGCAGACTAGTCTCTTCCTTATTTCTTAACCTCTACAGATACTGTTAATAAAGCTAGAGATAATGGCAGACTAGTCTCTTCCTTATTTCTAACCTATATAGATACTGTTAATAAAGCTAGAGATAATGACAGACTAGTCTCTTCCTTATTTCTTAACCTATATAGATACTGTTAATAAAGCTAGAGATAATGGCAGACTAGTCTCTTCCTTATTTCTTAACCTATATAGATACTGTTAATAAAGCTACAGATAATGGCAGGCTAGTCTCTTCCTTATTTCTAACCTATATAGATGCTGTTAATAAAGCTAGAGATAATGGCAGACTAGTCTCTTCCTTATTTCTTAACCTCTACAGATACTGTTAAAGCTAGAGATAATGGCAGACTAGTCTCTTCCTTATTTCTAACCTATATAGATACTGTTAATAAAGCTAGAGATAATGGTAAACTTGTCTCCTCCTTATTTCTAGACTTGTCTACAGCCTTTGACACAGTTTGTCACAGCAAACTTCTTCTTCAACTGTCCTCATCAGGTCTCTCTCAGCCCACACTTCTGTGGTTCAAAAGCTACCTGTCCAATAGGTATCAGTCAGTAAAATGGCACTCCAAACTCTCTCCTTACCTTCCAGTCACCACCAGTGTACCACAAAGCTCTATCATTGGTCCCCTCCTCTTTAACATTTTCACCAACACCCTCTATACATCCATACAACAGGCTACTGTAATACAATATGCAGATGATTCCACTCTCATTTGTATATTGGACGACATGGTTTACCTCCAAAAAGTTACTCAAGAAGCTTTAACAGCTACTGTGACATGGCTTCATAACTAACAACTCATGCTCAACACAAAAAAGACCAAACTACTACTTTTTTTCCCAAATCCCTCTTTCATGAAAAAACAAAATGTCAGGTTCTCTCTTTTGATAATACAATCATTGAAGCCACCTCTCATAGCAAAATATTAGGGGTGACAGTGGATGATAATCTTATATTTGACCTGCCTATGCAAACTTGCATAAGAAAAACTCATGAAAAACTAGGGATGCTTTACAGTGCCAAAAACTTTCTCACTGATGCAACTAAAGCTATACTTGCCACTGCTTATCTCCTCCCCACACTTCCTTATGGTGCTCCCATCCTTACTAACCTTCAGGCATCACAAAAATTAAAACTTGAATGATGCTATATCAAAGGTGCTAAATTTGCAGCAAATACCTGTTTCAGAGCCCATAGCACTGAAAAGCCTAAACTGGTTAGAAATGCCTCATCAACTAACATATACATAGCTTATTACTACCTATAAAATGATGTAGGATCCATCTGCCTGTCCAGCACTAAAAAACATTCTACACAACTATGTTCTCAGTTGGTCATTGTGATCCAGTGACCAAAACCTCCAGTCTGCCTATAACCCTCTCAAAATGACTGGGTATTGTCTGTACTAGTACAAGGTTGCTAAGGCCTGGAACTTTTTACCTTTAGCCATCGGGTCAGTAATTTGCCTCCCATCTTTTAAAACCACTCTGAAAGACTTCCTAGCAAAATCTGTCTCTGTTCTTGCTCAAAACCAGGATAAACTATATCCCTAAATGTGAACAAATACATTTTCATTCCTTCTATCAAATTTTCATCCCTGACTTTCTTTCTAAATATACCATAAGCCTGTTTTTCCCTCATTTCATCTTGCAATTCCTGTTTGTATTAGACTAACTTATCTCTAATTTCTCTACAAACTGTTTACAATTTCTCGAACTATCAAATTATTGTCATATAACTTGTATTGATTCTTAACCAATGGTTTTATATTATGTCTAGTTTGTTATAATTATTTTAACTGTAAATGTTTTTGTTTAATTTTTGAAGATTGTAAAATTGTTGGGCTTCTACCCAGTCTTTCCTAGTAATCAAATGTCAATCATTCAATAAATAAATAAATAATCTAAGCACAGCCAACATATACTTTACTAGTGCATTAAATGCAAATCTGGTCTGGCAGTACTACATTTTATGTGTGTATCAGAGATAAGTACTGTTTGTTACATTGTTCCTTTAATTACTCCAAAAATATTCAGTAGAATTATGTAATAATTTGTAGAATTTCTACTTTTGCGTGTGCACACATAACCATAAAGTATGCAAACCTAACATACACCACATTAGTCCTTTGGATAAAATATGCTTTGTCATTCTAACTGTTCTTCTGCATGTCATAAATAAATAATCTTTGTTAAGTTACCCCTCTAATGACTCTGAAAACCTCTCCGTAAAACAGTGCAAGACTTTGAATCCCACCCTTTGTTTTTATTAAAATGGGTGGTAGATTCCATGGTTCTTAGCTAGTCAAAAATTATATACAAAAGGACAACAAAGAACAGCAGGAGGGATATTTTAGTGACAGCTCTGAGAATTAAGTGCTTTTTCAACACAAGGAAGTTATTTTGTGGAACAGGTTGTGTTAAAAAGAAACATACTGAACACCAATCCTGGCTGAACTTCCCCACTGTACTTCACTCACCCCCTTCACCCTAAGTCCCACCTCACAACCCTCTTCAGCCTGCTACTCCACTCCTTTCTTTTGTTTTTCCCACTATCTTATCTTACCCACTTCATCTACATACCTTTGCTCTACCTCTTTCCTCCCTGCTCACCTAAGCTACCCGAAGGCCCCCTACCCTGCACTCTTCTTATCATCTCCTCTCTAGCCTTCTTCTTTCTATAAGTATAATATGAACACCATCTCTCATACTAAGGCATCACTCAGTTCCCCTCACTGTCTCTAATGATGTTATCTCTAGTATCTGTAAATACCATGTTAGAGCTGCCTCAGGTCTCAGTTATTGTATACTAATCTGCATAACAAATAATATGACTAATGAGTTTTTCCTCACCTATTTTCTTCAACTCATTATTATTTTTCATTGCACTCTGCTATGAAACTTATGTTCTGTGTTTTTCTCATTATAGGATCATAGGATGATAGGATCATAGGAAGTTACTAGGCTATTGGCCCTGAGACCCTTATAAGCCTAGCCAAGAGTTTAGCCCATGTTTAGACAAGTCAGCACCCAATGCCCCTGTCCAGCAGGGACACAGATGGAATCCCAGGGGTGTATTTTCTGTTTCCCATCCATTTATCCAGGTTGCGCTTAAAAAGGGATAATGAGGTACTCTGCTTGACATGGAGAGGGAGTCTATTCCAAAGATGGGGGAGTCTCTGGGAGACTAATCTGTTCTGCCAAGAAGTCCTATTGATGTCACACACCAGGTTGAGGTCACAACAGCACTCTTCAAGAAAAATCTTGATGATTGGATGGGAAATAGGAAATTCACCCCGGGGATCACTTCTGTGGCTCTGCTCGACAGGGACATAGGAAAATAATTTTCTTGGGTGGCGAAAGCCAGGGTACATTTTTTGGCTAGGCTTGTATGGGCCCTAGGGCTGATAGCCTAGTACCTACCTATGTGGGTAATTCCAGTGGAGCTTGACTTGCGGATATACAGCAGTCCCATCAAAGCGGGGTCTGAGATTGCTTTGTATACCAGACAGAGGTTACATCTGAGGAGTCTGTATGAAACTGAGTAGAGGGACAGGGCCTTTAGCCTATCTGTGTAGAGTAGATGTTTGAGGCCCAGGATTCTCTTGGTGAGGATCCTCTGGTCTGTCCAGCTGCTGCATGTGCTTTGCGAGGTACATGCTGAAGGGGGCGTTGTACTCAGTAATTGACCTTATAAGGGAAGAAATACAGGGATGTTATGACCTCCTTGTCCCTGGATGAGATACCCTTACTTATGAGGTGGGCCATGTAGAAAACTTTCCGTACAATGGAAGTAACATGCTGGTCAAAAGTCAGGTTGCTATCAATCTGGGTGCCCAAAGCCCTCACGACTGACTGCATGCTTAGGACATTGTTATTAATGTGATAATATGTGGGAATGTCACTCTCCCCAAAAGGGATGATGATGCATATTTTGGCATTCAGCTTGAGGCCATGTTTCTGGCACCAGTCATTTGTTTGGGTGAGACCATCTTGGAGGATGTCCACATCACTTGGGGAATTGATGACTGCGCCCAGCTTGCAGTCATCTGCAAACCTGGTCAGCCATAGCCCACTGGTTTTGTCCTGCACCTCAGAGAAGTATATCCCGACTAACAGAGGCCCCAAGACCGATCCCTGGGGTTCGCCGCTCGTTATGGGTCTACTGCTTGAGGTAGCATCCGCTATTTTTATTAGGTAGGTTCTATCAGTGAGCCAGTTTGCTACCCATCTGATAACATATGGATAGATACCTAGTTGAGAGAGTTTGTCTGTTATGCCTGAGTGGGGAATAGTGTCGAAGGCTTTGGCCAGGTCAAGGTAGGTGGTGTGCACTGCCATACCCTCGTCCATGGCTTTGGTGACTGTCTCAAAGAATTTGATGAAATTTAACAGGCACGACCTCCCCTTGATGAAGCCAAACTGTGTGGGGTCGAGTGTTTGGAGGTTGCCAATGTCCCTGTTAATGAGGTCCATGATCACCCATTCCATGGCCTTGCAGATCAGGCCAGTTAGACTGATGGGTCTATAATTTCCTGGATCAGTGAATACTCCATCTTTGTGTAAAAGGATGGCAGTGGCTGTCCTCCACTTAGCTGGGACAAAGGCGGTACTCAGGCTTTGGTTGAATAGGGTGCCTAATGATGCTGCAAGTTCATGCCTGAGTTCATGTAGGATGCAGGTTGGGATGTTATTGGGTCCCATGGAGGCTGTAATTTTTGCCTTTGAAAGGGCAGTGATGGCCTGTTCTCTAGAGATGAGGGGAGGGGGCAGGTACTGGGGATGTCCTGATTTACTGATGGGGGGCAGAGGGCTGGAGTTTTCACTGAATCTGTCAGCCAGTAGGTTGGCTATATCTACAGCATTTGTGTATGTGGTGTCCTTGACCACCACTTTTGAACAGATTTGGGGGTTTCCTTTGAGATTGCGGACATATGTGAAGAAGGCCTTATGACTGTCTCTAGTAAATGTAGTGAATTTGGACTCAAAGATGTCTTTAGCGGATTTTACTACTGCTCTTCTTTGCTTGTTCAGACTAAGGAGAGATTGCTTCCAATTGGGCACCTGCTCCTTCTTGGTCCTGGACAGCATTTTTTTCCTTTTGTTATAGAGTTTATTTATTGCAGATGTTCACCAGACATGTTTACTCTTCCTTGTGGAGGATGATTTTGTCCTGTCGGGTATTCCTGATTCCATGCATCTATATAAATGCTCGTATAGTGTTTTGATGTAGTTTTAGATATTGGTGCCAGTTCCTACAGAGGGAGAGGGGGCTGTGAAGCTGTTTATACCATCCCTCAGGAGGTTGTAATCAGCTTTGGAGAACTTTTTTGTTTTACCTTAGCTAGAGGTGGGTCAGGGGAGATGGTGACTTCAAAAGTGACCACTTTATGGTCGGATCTTACCAGGGAAGATGATAGCGTAGGGCTACTGCAGTCATTACTCATGTTGGTTAATACCAAGTCCAAGATATTATCACCTCTTGTGGGGGTATCAACTAGCTGTTCCAAGGCATTTGCATCGATAAAATTGAGGAATCTCTGGGCATTTGTGTTCTGGCATGAGTAATTTTTCCAATCTATGGTTGAGTAGTTAAAGTCATCCAGGATCAGGGTAAAGGGTTGAATCTTGATAGATTCAAAGAGGTCCAGATAGCTGGAGTGGGCATCTTGAGTCAAGTGTGGGGGCCTGTAGCTAGCTATGATTTGAATAGGGGTCTTGTCAATGGTTAACTGCATCTGGAGTGTCTCCTGTGTGTCACACTGTTTGACCAGCCTGGAGGTGTGTGTGTCTTTAATATATATTGAAAATCACATCCTTTGGCTTTGCTGACCACAGTTTGGGGTCTGAATGTATGATAGGATGAGTAACCAGGTAAGGCTGGGGTGCTCTCCGCAGCTTTGTACCAGGTTTCTGACACAGCACAAATATCAGCGTTTTCCAGGGTTAAGAATGCTTGCAATGAGTGCAGTTTCATTTGCTTTCATGCTTATGGTTTGTAGTGTAACATGATATTTTGTGATTTAAAATATCTGTAATTGATTTTTGAAAGATTATGATTGTGGAGCTTTTCTCCCTGGGCCTCCACTGAAAATGGGCAGTTTCTGGCCCATTCGGAGTTTCCCAGTAAACAAATGTCAAACAAATTAATAAATATTAAATAAATACATTTTAAATACACTAACAGTACTATAACACAAGTAAAGAAATGAAATATTCCTGGATAAAGAAAATGGTAGCCTATTTCCACATAGCAATTACATCTTATCCCCTCTGAATCTGGTCCCTGCATTTTTTAAATTAAAAGAAGGTGTCTTTTGGGGTCTCTCTCTCTCTGCCCCTCCTCTCTTTTTATCAGGTTCCTGTTTTAAATAAGGCAATAATAAAATATGTGGACCTTCTGTCTGGGAAAACAAGCACCCAACTTCCAAAGTCACAAGAAAGCTTCGTAGGTTTGTACAGGACAGACTGAAAAACGAAAGCAGTCCAGCAACAAAACCACATTTGTATTGGGTTACCACCTTTAGAACAGGCAAAAAACATACAAAAGCACTGGACTTTTCTCTACCTGTTTCCCCACCCATTTAGCTAAATAACAGCTTCTCTTTCAAACTTGCTAGTCAAGCTGGCAGTGATTTGAAAAAGCAGTAAATAATGTATTTTGTAGGCTTATTGTTCGGCATATTTGCTTAAATGATTACACCAAATACGCATGAACGGCTAGAGAGAGCATACCGAAGAAGTACAAATCCTGTTTGAACACTATTTTCTTACAGTATCTGCTTGCAAGTTTCTTGAATGTATTTTTGGTTCATATCTACATTACTATTTAAAATGCAGCCAAAATGGACATTTAGCATTTTTATTATAAAGAACAATAAATGTAACTGAAGGACAGACCCATTATTTTGCTTTTATAAAAAGGAAGACAAAGACTTGTTTAGGCTTCGTGTACTTCTATGTAACATTAATAGAATTATTTTGATTAGTGTAATTATTTTTAAGGGTCACATTTCACATCTTCCATGTTGCCAGTTAAAACAAACAAAAAGGTTATTTCTGCACTGAAACAGATGCATAACTAGAAACTCCAAGTAAAGGAGTATACCGTTTAGGAAACCGTATTTCAGGAATATGCTGACTCTCACACTTTTTATTTATTTTTTTATTTATTTATCTAGTTACAGTTCATTCACCAGGTTGGGCCCATGAGGCAAATGGCCTCTTTTCAGGGGAGATCTATATGTATTGACTAGGAACAATTTGGTCAGGGCACTAGACGTTCCCCTAGTATTGATAAGCATTTTGGGATCTTGACTCGAAATACCTGACAAACACTCATCAAAAATGGAGAAACGTCTGATAACTGGCAACCTGACATGCGCAGCATACCAGCCGCTTTTTAACATTTTCCAGTTTTCCACTCAACGTTCCCCTTTACTCTTTCCCCCTCTCTCACTCTTCCTCTCTGTGTTCTGTTTTCTGACATTTTTTACATGACATAACTAAATAAACAGCTTTGGAGATGCACCTAGATGCCCAGGAACTTAAAAAAAGACCAAAAAAATAATCAAGGTAATCCATAAGCAGCTTAATTAACCCAACTTTTTAAAGAAAAGAACAGGAGTTTCAGAGTTTCTACACTGACACTATCAGTTCTTGTGAAATTATACTAAAGAATAGTTTGACAATGCAAGCTGTTCAGGATGTATAAAAGGGAGCCACAGTGCAATTTGATCTACAATTATTTTTATCTGTTTGTCATAAAAATAATAGGTGAAGTGAAAAAAAAACGACTAACTACACATTTTAGGAAAGCACTTTAATCCTTTCATGAGACTGACATATGACACCCTCCAAGGAAACTTGTTATACAAATCAGAGTACTAATAAAAAATGAAAAATTTACTTCTGTAGAGAAATTTGTTGAACGCTGTTGTAAAGGAACAAAGCCTGAAAGGATATAATAAAATAGTTTCTCAGGGGATGGCTATAGATTATCCAGGGGTAGAATTATAATTTGGGGCTTCTGGCAACAAAAACAGGATGCATGTGGAGAAATTTACCAGATCATTAGTCTGTTTAATCTGAATATGTCTTGACTTTAACTTGAACTAATAATCTGCTAAATGCTTGCACCACACCGAACCATGCAATATGTTAATTGGCAGTATCAGCATCTCTGAAAACAGAGCAATGCTTTTTTTGTTTTTCTGTTCATCCAGTTTGATTGGGGGTACACACTAAGGCCAGTCAAACAAGTGGTCTTGTTCACTGGCAGCAGGTGAAGTCTGCAGTATCTATCAGTGAGAGTGTTGTTTCACAGGTTTATGGGTTCATAGCTTCTTTGGCTATTTCTGAGCTTAAAGCTATTCAGTGAGACCCTTGAGAAGCTCAGCTGTGATGTGCCCAATACTGGTAGGAGATTAATATGGCTCCCCCATTAAGTATTGTATTGGAACACAGAGAATCATTTAATGTTACTAACTTCTCATACCTCTTTAAACTTCTGCATTAACCGTGTTAACATCTTACACCTATATGTTCAATACTTCTAAATATCCTTCACTTGAACATTTTTACAAGTCCATAAAAAGCAGTTGCCACCAGTAGAAGAAGTATTTCTTTGTCACTAGTACAAGGCAGCAAGTACAATATAAAAACAGTAAATAAAATCCAAAAACAGTAAGCACTTTTGGGGTGTTACCCTTCTTCAAACAATACATTACAGATACAGGAAATCATTTAAAACCCTTCACAGCCAATCACTGTTCAATACTGAGTCCACCTTTTCTTCAGGCGGGCTTAATATGAATGACCTCATTGAGGCCAGGAAATCTGTAACGATTGGCTGTGAAGGGTTTAAAATGATTTCCTGTATCTGTAATGTATTGTTTGAAGAAGGGTAACACCCCAAAAGTGCTTACTGTTTTTGGATTTTATTTACTGTTTTTATATTTGTACTTGCTCCCTTGTACTAGTGACAAATAAATACTTCTTCGTACTGGTGGCAACTGCTTTTTATAGACTTGTTTTGTTGTTTGCTGTGAGAGGTTGCTTTTGGTGAGGTTTTCCTGTTTGGACTTTAACTTGAACATTTTTAGGTAACTGATATACTTAAAAACTCATTACATCCGAGTGACGCCTCCAGGTGCATCTGCAGTTAACTCCTACTAATACCTCTAGGTGTCAAATATTGCTTGTTCATATTTACATCAATAATTCCAAAACCATGCTATGTGCAAGGTTTTAAAAAGATCTCATCTTATAGCTGACATAACAGCAAACTCAACTGCATTAATATTTGGCCTCTGTCTCGTGCAGGTAAATAGACATTGTTGTTTTTATGATATTAATTTATATGCACAGAATTTGTACATTTTTCTAAATATCTCAACAACCAAGTAACACAGACAGAACTCCTTAGCCTCATATGGAAGCTCTCAACTAGATGAATAAAATGTTACTGACAGTATGTGTGTAACATGAATGGTTGCTGAAATATTGTAAATTGTTTACAAAATATTACAAATGTAATAGTTACTTTGTTTACTGTGACTTATAAGATTCAGTTTAAGACCTAGAACCTAAAGAACACTACCACTATAAAAACAGTTTGTACTGAAGAGTTTGCCATTTATACTTCTTTCATAATCCCTGTGGTTCCAGAGATATGAGCATTACTTTGAAATGTGAGGAAATAATTTGATTCTGTGGAAAGGCTTAGGCTCCGCCCATTGCTAGTTACGGTGCAAACGTCCTGAGCTCCACTGGGGTGAATGAGTCTCTTGTCTCTTCTACTCTACCTGTATTCATTCTTACTTACTTGAAGTACCTGTACCGAAGAAAAGTTTTTCTCCTAATCCCATATAATTACCAACTGTAATTATCTACGTTAATTGAGAGCTTATTTCCAAACCTAGCAAAATCTGACCTCATTTAATCTTAACTAAACCTGGCTTCCTTTAATTTTTCTACGGCCTGCTCTTGCATTGGTACTCATGCACTACTGAACCCTTCAGTGTTCATTGTAAAGGAAAAGATGCCCCTCAGTAACAGCACTTTGAATTCTCCAATCTCCATGCAAAGTTAGAAATATTTAATTACGATTGTAAATATTAATCTTGTTAACTATGTTAGATAACTTTATTCCCTGACTAAATATCAAATAACTGCAAGGTGCCTATACAAGGGATTTGTTCTTTCACTGTAAGTTAGCTTCTGAAAGGTATGCTAAATAGTACACTTTTACCCTTATTTTACCTTGACCATGTACCTCTGCTAAATAATTAAGGCCCTGGCTGTGAACCAAGTAAGAACCATCATACTGGTCAGCAGCTCTGTCGGAGTTTTAAGCCAAGAAAGCATCACTTCCTTCTCTTGTATTCAATCTCCAGCAGAGAACAGAAACTTTCTAACTACTTTTCATCTGTTTTGTAGTTCATGTTTGCATAATACGTAGCTGACATGCTTTACATTACTGAAGCAAATTTACAATAATATTACAATGTAGTAGTTTCACAAGTTCATTACCTCTAGGGTCATCAATGTGCTCAAATGTTATTTATTAGTTACACAAGCTCTTGACGTCTAGGATTATCGAGAAGCTTGAATGTTGTACTGTATTAGTTATGCAAGCTCATGACCTCTAAGGTCATCAAGGAGCTCAATGCTACAATGTATTAGTTAAACAATCTCAGGAACTCTAACATTAATGAGGAGTTCAAATGTTACAATGCATTAGTTATACAAGCTCAGGAACTCTAGGGTCATCAAGGAGCTTGAATGTTATATTATATTAGTCACACAAGTTCATGACCTTTAGGGTCATTGAGGAGCTTGAATGTTATATTGTATTAGTCACACAAGTTCATGACCTCTAGGGTCATTGAGGATCTTGAATGTTACAATGTATTAGCTACACAAGTTCATGACCTCTAGGGTCATCAAGGAGCTTGAATGTTATATTGTATTAGTCACACAAGTTCATGACCTCTAGGGTCATTGATGAGCTTCAATGTTACAATGTATTAGTTACACAAGTTCATGACCTCTGGGGTCATTGAGGAGCTTGAATGTTACAATGTATTAGCTACACAAGTTCATGTCCTCTAGGGTCATTGATGAGCTTGAATGTTACAATGTATTAGTCACACAAGTTCATGACCTCTAGGGTCATTGAGGAGCTTGAATGTTACAATGTATTAGTCACACAAGTTCATGACCTCTAGGGTCATTGAGAAGCTTGAATGTTACAATGTATTAGTTACACAAGTTCATGACCTCTAGGGTCATTGAGGAGCTTGAATGTTACAATGCATTAGTTACACAAGTTCATGACCTCTAGGGTCATTGAGGAGCTTGAATGTTACAATGTATTAGTTACACAAGTTCATGACCTCTAGGGTCATTGAGGAGCTTGAATGTTACAATGTATTAGCTACACAAGTTCATGACCTCTAGGGTCATTGATGAGCTTGAATGTTACAATGTATTAGTCACACAAGTTCATGACCTCTAGGGTCATTGAGGAGCTTGAATGTTACAATGTATTAGTCACACAAGTTCATGACCTCTAGGGTCATTGAGGAGCTTGAATGTTACAATGTATTAGTTACACAAGTTCATGACCTCTAGGGTCATTGAGGAGCTTGAATGTTACAATGTATTAGTTACACAAGTTCATGACCTCTAGGGTCATTGAGGAGCTTGAATGTTACAATGTATTAGTTACACAAGTTCATGACCTCTAGGGTCATTGAGGAGCTTGAATTTTACAATGTGTTAGTTACACAAGTTCATGACCTCTAGGGTCACTGAGGAGCTTGAATGTTACAATGTATTAGTTACACAAGTTCATGACCTCTAGGGTCACTGAGGAGCGTGAATGTTACAATGTATTAGTTACACAAGTTCATGACCTCTAGGGTCATTGAGGAGCTTGAATGTTACAATGTATTAGTTACACAAGTTCATGACCTGTAGGGTCATTGAGGAGCTTGAGTGTTACAATGTATTAGTTACACAAGTTCATGACCTCTAGGGTCATTGAGGAGCTTGAATGTTACAATGTATTAGTTACACAAGTTCATGACCTGTAGGGTCATTGAGGAGCTTGAGTGTTACAATGTATTCATTACACAAGCTCACTTCAGTTCAATTTCTGGTTCAAAAACTATATCTCCAACCAAATAATCTAGTAAACCTTTAAAACATACCAGGCTTGGGACAGTTCTAGTAAACAAAGGAAGCTTAATCCTCAGGCTCCCTGATTTAACAACAACAACATAGGTTCATAGGTGTGTACTAGGCTAATTGCCCCGGAGCCTTTACAAGCCTAGCCCATAGGATTACCCTGGCGTCATGCCACCCGACCTTAGTTCCTAGTGCCTAAGTCAAGTAGAGCCACTGGAGTGATCCCCGGATGAATTTTCTATTTCCCATCCACTCATCAAGATTTCTCTTGAAGAGGACCAGTGAGGTGCTCTGTTTGACATGTGTGGGAAGTCTATTCCATAGGATGGGCAATCTCTGGGTTATGAACCTATCCCTCCAGCACATTCTGTTGATTGTGGTTATGAGGTTGGAGTCTCTGTAGTGTGTGATGTGGCCAGACTGGGATTTCTTTAGACATAACATTTCTAACAGAGCTGGGTCAGACATGGCTTTGTAAGTCAAGCAGAGATCGCCTCTAAGTAGGCAATATGAGACAGAGAATAGTTGGATTTTTTTGAGTCTGTCCATATAGGACAAGTGTTTAAGGCCTAGGATCTTCTTTGTGAGGTACTTCTGTGGCCTCTCCAGTTGTTGCAGGTATCTAGTGAGGTACATGTCAAATGGGGCATTGCACTCAATGATTCACCTAAAGAGTTGTGTTTATGTTTAACAGAATATAATGCGCAATTATGTGAGTCAATATTATGGCCTTTAAATGACACCCAAATACAGGAAGCCAATACCTCACTTTTGTAACATGTATATATTAACATTAAATTACCCCTGAACAGCCTATATTTAATAAAGAATAATTTGAGAAACCTTTAACTGTTCCGATAACATACATCGCAAGCCAGCTACCTGCCTTTTGAATGTTCTCTGTATTCTTTCAAGTCTCTTCAGTTTAATTTTATTGAATGTGTCTTTTGTCTTTTCCCGGTTAGGGGTTGCCACAGCGGAACTCTGGTCCGCTAATGATTGGCAGTTGATTTTTACTTGCCGAGTTGCCAGCCCTGACGTACAACCTTCAAGGAAGGTACGCCCATTCACACATGTCTCCACGCAGAAGATGCTCTAGCTGAGAGTCGAACCGGACAGCGTCTTACTGTGAGGCGACAACGCTACCGCAGCACCTCAATTTAATTTTATTACAGATATAAAATAAACCATAACATTCAATTACTGGCCTAACCAAAGATTTTATATAAAGATGCAGTATGACAGCTTTCCTAGATCACTGTAAGAAACAAATCTCTCAGGACTGGATAACATCTACTAACCACATTCATTCCATTTTGATCAAACCAGAATTATTATTCACATACAACAACCCAGATCCTTCACCTGAACATTTTTAAAAGCGGTATCATCTAGTGCGCAAAGATATTTACCATTCTTCACACCATAATAGGTTCATAGGTTGGTACTAGGCTATCGGCCCTAAGGCCTATGCAAGCCTAGCCATAACAATTCCCTGGAAATTTTTTCCCACGATATTTACTTCTCTGGGCCCCTGTCAAGCAGGGTAAAGTTTGTTTGTTTGTGTCTTTTGGCTTTTCCCGGTTAGGGGTCGCCACAGCGGAACTCCGGTCCACTAATGATTGGCAGTAGATTTTTTTTTTTTTTTACGTGCTGAGTTTGCCAGCCCTGATGCACAACCTTCAACAAAGGTACACCCATTCACGCATGTCTCCACACAGAAGACGCTCTAGCTGAGAATCGAACGGCACAACATCTTGCTGTGAGGTGACAATGCTACCGCAGCACCACCACCGCACATAATAATGTATTTGTAAGAGTGGTATCATCTAGTGCGCAAAGATACTTACTGTTCTTCATGCCATAATGTATAACATTACATTTATTTGTATTAAAAGAGACACTACCATCCTTGAACAGTTTCAAAAAATAGTCTACAAAATATTGACATTGGATATGATCACTAAGGCTCGTTATACTACTACCAATACTGGTGTCATCAGTAGACTTGCTAATCCAGACCTGTTCTTGACTACCATGAACATAAAAACATTAAACAAAAATGGTCCCAACATGAACCCTGTGGCACCCCTTTGTTAGCAAGTTATAATCAGTTAATTTTATAGCAAGTTTAACCCTATTTATTTTAGTCGTTGACCCATTTTTAACGCACATATTTATGCACAGGTGCTCCATTCTTACTAAAATTTCTCTATGTGGTGCTGTCAAATACAATTGCTAGATCTAAATATATAACATTCACTGGTAACCCTGTGTCCATTGCATTGATAATATTTATATAAAAATTCAACAAATTGGTTTGACAAGATCTTCCTGCAGAAAATCCATGTTGATTTATATCCAGTCCTTGTCTACGATATAAAGAAATTTTACTCAGCAATACCCTTTCATATCTGACTTAATCTGAATGTAATATATGAGGAAATCCTGCTTCCTGGATATAAAATTATTCAAACAAATAATAACCTCAAGAGAGCTGGTGGCCTGGCAATTTTACACACTAACCACCTACAAATTACTCCCAACCAAGTCTGAATCCCTTTAAAAAAAGGGTTGTCTTTTCTATGATTATTGCTGATATGGGCCTGGATTATGGCTGTAAAGGGTCTTCAGAGCAGTCAACCTACCCAGTTAACAAAAAATAAATACATAAACTTTTAATAGTTATCACCTCTCTTAACAAATTTAGGTAAGTTCATTTTGTAATCCTATACATACCTCCAAACACAATTAAGAACAGCATTATTATAGTTGGAGAAATACTCCCATGGATCACTATCAACCTCAGTAGGATTACCAGTACTTAGTGACATGAATATTCCACGGACCAACCCTGCAGACAGCTGTCTACTAACTCAACAATCACCACTTACTTAACTGCTTATCCTTACTTAACTAGTACACATGCCCACAAGAACAGAGCACACTACTGGCTCCCAGAATACCCTTGACTGGATCAAACAGCTGATACGACCAACAGTGAGTTCTTATCTTACTCCTTCAGTGATCATTGCTTGACATTCATTGCATGGAAGGAAGTAAAAAATCAGAAATCCTCCACACTTACCCGGGTCTTCTTAACCAGATCTCATTTTTTCTGTTATTTCTCCCTATTTTAAACTCCATTTTCATTTTATCCCACTCACTAGCTATAACTTCTGGAGTGCTTTCTATCTTCACTAATATCTTCCAGATATTTTCCACTACCCATTCCTTAAATTCCTCTCTTTAATGGGTAGGTGGTGAAGCCTGAGTGTCTCATGAACTAAAATAGTTATTGCATGTATGCCAAACTTCTCAATTAAATGTACGTTTCTGTAAAATGTAATTTATGTCTACTCTAGACCAGTTATTGTACCTTGGGGAATCATATGCAAATTCTGTCTGAGTTTCTACTACCAAATTCATGTATTTCATACCAAATATTTTTACAAACTTCTTCAGAAATCTACAGTGTTTTGTTATATTTTCCCTTCTAGGCCCCCCCCCCAGATATATCCTCATTGTTGGAAATAATATCCAGTCCCCACCTATAACTAATATTCCCTGGTGAAAGCTGATTATTTCTCTCTACTTTTTAAGCTCCATAATAGCAGTTTTAGGTGGAATATAAATACACATAGGCATAGCCCTCATCTCTTGCCAGTAGCACCTTACTACCACAAAGATGCCATTATTATTTTTTTCCTCTTCTATCACTACTGAAGCTCCTCTAGCAATTAATATAAGTACTTCTCTTTTCCTTCGTCCCTGATATTCTGCAGGGTATCCATCCTGAAATCCTTTCTTTATCAAATTCAAATGCTCAGTTTTTTCCTAATGTGTCTCCCGTAGCATTCCTATTTTTATTCTGCATTTCTTAATATAGTTAGGTGTCTTTTCTTTTTTGGCTATAACATGTGAGACCATTCACATTCCAATATAGTATGGAAAGTGTTGCCATTATGGAAAGATGACATTATTCCCAACTATTATATATGGCAGCTTTTCAGCTTTTGTGATACAAGCACCAATTAGTGTTTGGCAGGTAAATCCTTTATACATTTTTTTCTTATCATAAACATTGGAACCTATGTCATATTTTACAAGCTTTTTAGTTTTAATAAAACCCCTAACAATAACAAAATAAATAATGACCCCAGAACACATAGCTATTTACATATCCACTTTTAAATGTCGAAATTACGAAATCTCGACTTTTAAAAAAATGTACCCAAAACATTGAGATTTCAGAATCAGGACATTTAAAAGTGGGTTAAAAAAAAAACAAAAATAAAGTAAAACAAACTGTTTGCATGGGGCAAACACCCTGCACCCCCCCAAACCTCCCTACTTAAATATACCAACTCAGAGATCGCACTACAGTGAAGAGAACGGTAAGTGCAACAGGAACATTAATGTTCTCTTCACTGTAGCATGATCTCGGAGTTGGTATATTTAAGTGGTTGGGTGTGGGGGTGCAGGGGGGCTTGCCCCCTGCAAACACTTTATTTCAAGTCTCTCTCTTTTTTTAACCCACTTTTAAATGTCGAGATTCTGAAATCTCGATGTTTTGGGTACATTTTTTTAAAAGTCGAGATTTCGGAATTTCGACATTTAAAAGTGGATCCCTATTTACATCTTCAAATAATGAAGTTTAGCCTTCTTTATATAAACATCTACGCCAAATAGACAGTTGCTAATACAGGCCCTAATTAACCTGAAATTGAGGTTATCCATTCTTAGGTGCATGCTATTGCCTGCAGTTCTACTTACACTAATTGGTGTCTGTTCTTTATTATCTTTATCCCCACTGATTTGAAAAATAACTTGCATGCTTTCAAAAATCATTACCTTTTAGCTTTGAAGAAAACAGTTCTCTGCTGCAGCATGAAAGACAAACTGAACCATTTATTACAAAAGGAAAGTTTTTCAGTAAATTTGTTTTTCTCATATTTACTTGTTTCCACTTAAAATGTGTTATTAGATTAAGCCATGGGTCTTAATCCAGGTATTCACCTATGCAAAAGTAAAAGAAATCATATCAGCTCTACACACACACACACTATATACACACACATTTGACATTTGTTGACCAGGAAGGTCTGACTGAGCTTGCGCCCTTTTTCAGCAGAGGCCAGGGGAGAAAAGCTCCACAAAGTATTACATACACCATAAAAATGTTTACAAACAATACAGTATACATGAAGTAATGTAAACATGCATTAAAATAGTGTGAGAGTTTAAAAGGTGTTATTTACAAAAAAAGCAATAAAACAATATGTTAAAGTCATTCATATATCTCCAATACATAAAGACTTCACCATTTAGAGGGGACGTAATGACAATTAACTCAGAGCTTAAGACAAGAGTACAGAAAGTGCTTTATATCATATCTTAGTACTTACAGGCAACAGCATGTACATCAGTAAACAGAAGCAGCGGGGAAGATGATAGAGACAGCAGGTGATAGAAAAAGGCAAAGTGTCAAGAGAAAAAAAGGGGGTGGCTATAGGTAAAAAAGGGAAAATTAGAGATTTTTTTTTTATTTATAAATAAGAGAGGACAGTAGTAGTAGTTAAATCAAGTGAAATCTGAGAAAGGGGAGTAAGCTAAGTGGGAAGAGAAGGGAGGGAGGTAAATATGAGTGGTGGAGAAATTTAGTAATAAAAGGTATTAGGAGTCGGAGTTTTGTGGCGAGAATTAGATATGAAATTAGAAGGGGCCGTATGCAAAAGGGGTCAGGTGATTAAGTTCATGGTGGTTGTTTACAGGAGCAAATCCATGTATTTGTAAAGTGGTCTTTTAGGGCAATTTTAATGACCGGGGCTGTGTGATAGAGCTGATTCTTAAAGGTAGCTTATTCCATATTTATTATATATTATGATATGTGTACTGTTGCACCCTGTCTCCCTCCTCAACAAACCAAGATCACAGCCTATTGACTTAAACAGGCTTTGTCTAGCTTTTCTTCTCTCTTTTTTGCATTGTAATGCCTACATTTTTAATTCCAAAACATGACAAAAGAGAAGAGGAGAAGAAAAAAGGCATCAGTTTAGTAACGTTATCACATACGAGAACAACTAAAAATATTTTACTATAAAATATTTTATTTATTTATTTATTTTACATTTGCTAACCAGGAAAGTCCGACTGGATATTGGTCCATTTTCAGTTGAGGCCCGGGGAGAAAAACTCCAGACATACATAAGTATAAATACAGTGAAATTATTATAGTGAATTATCACAAAATGGACATTTGTTTAACAATATATACACACATGTTCAAGATTTTCTAAAATATACACAGGAAATAGTTGGAAATTATTAGCTGAGTAGGAAATAGTTAGAGATTACATCTGATAAGGGAAATCACATATATTTATAGCAGTTAACATACATGGTTGAGAAAAGATATCATCCTTCCTTTAATACTTTCCAGTAGGTGAGAGACATACAAAATGCTAAACAGTTACAGGATCATTCCTGTAATAAGGTTATCATTTATAGTAGATGTTTGAGTGGGGGTTAGTCAGAGTTTGTCAAGGACAAAGCCAATGCATTTTTAGGTATTTCTTAAGAGATATTTTGGATTGGGTTAAGGAGGGAACTGTATTAAGTTGTGCAGGAAATAAGTTCCAGATTTTACCGGTAGAGTTGGAGAATAGTGACTCACCAGCTGAATTGTTGGCTTTAACAGTTTGTACTAGCATTCTGTTGGAAGAGCGAAGAGCTTTTAGGTTACTGTATATTTTTTTTTATTTTTTCAGTATGGGTGTACTGACTGGTTGGTAGAGAATTTTGTGAACAACTATAAATTGGGTATACTGAAATAGGTAGGGTAGTTCTAGCCAGTCTAACGATTTAAGGTTTTGACAGTGATGGGTTCCATAAGCTGATCCTGTGGCAAATCTGGCAATATTATTGTAGCAGCTAGTAAATTTATTGAGGTCTGATTTGCTTAGGTTTATGAAGATGGGTGAGGCATAAAGAAGGGTCGATAGCAAATGTGTACGGGCAGTCACAGTCCTAGCAGATGGTGTTAGGAATTGTTTAATCTTGCATAAAGAGCTTAGTTCCCTATTAACTGTTTTAATAGTTTTGTCTATGTGAGCATCAAACTTAAGGTTGTTGTCGATGACAATTGTATATGCAATTTATATAGTAAAAATTGCATTTCCTCCTTAGCGAGCTCTGTATCAAAAATAACTTTGATCTTCCTGGAAAAAAATATTCTGAAGAGAGAAGGATACAGCACCTTGACTCTTACACCTGCCTCTCAACATTCCCTGATTACTGGAATAAGTTTATTTATCTTCTGACTGGTGTACAGTGAATAATCATTTTCCACAAACACTCTACTGTCTCCAACTTTTAATACTTTGCCCTTTTGCCACAATTTTGTCAAGATGAATTCTTTCTGCTGGTAGGTTTGCATCTTTACTAATAAAGGTTTCAGCTGGTTTCTAATGACCAGATTTGGAGATGTACACAGTGGTACTGTCCAATTAACAGTTCTCTTTTGCCCCTACAGCCTTACTCTAGCCAGGGACTGCCATGCAGAAGACAGAGTCCTGTTGGGCAAGTTTACAGAAGATATAAAGGGGACAAAAACATAGTTCTGACAGGGACTATTAATTACAAAAGGTACCAAAACTGTAATAGGGTCAGCTGGTAGTAGGCATAACTCTCCCTGCAGAGAAGAGATGAGAGAAGAAATGAAAATTCCCAGGATGAGGTCAGACAGGTAGTGGAAATTAATTCCATGCTCCAAAATTTTGGAACCATAACTATTCACTACCTCCTGGCTTTCCTCCTTCTGTGTCTGTTTTTTCTGTGTTTTCTCAGCTGCCCAGGTAGATGATTCTGATATGGTTACTGATTTGAAAGAAGTTTGCTTTCTAAGTCCCCAAAAAGTTACATTTTTATCAGAAATTGTTTGTTAGCAGATTTTTCCAGGGTCTTTGGCCCTTGATGTGGACTAATATAACAGTCCCGACTTCTGTATCCACTGTCTGGGGAATCCAGAAAACTGAAGGTAATTATTTTAAATCCATAGTTGTCTTCTTCAGTAAATGCTCATTTTAAATACAGGCCAGAACATGGCTGATTCCCTTCCTAAGCAAGCCTCTTCTTTATTGCAAATTTTCTTTTTTGCCTCTGTGGATGGCCCAGGTCCCTAGAATTGATAAAATGCAATATAATAGCTTTAGTTCCTTTGTCAGAGTGTGGCTGTACAGCAGTCCTCAGTCATATACTCAAGCTAACCTTTGTTAGAGTCCATCTGTAATTGTACACCTCAGATGATTAAAGGTCCAGGTATATTTCAGCAAAGAAGACTGAATGTCTGATTATACAAATGCCTTGCAGTATATACCTTTGAGAGTTGGGATTTCTTCTCTCTGTCTTTCTCTGCTGTGTATTTTTCAGTATCAGGCCTTTGGAACACAGCTTATTCTCATTCTGCCCAAGTTTACTGCTCTTTGAAAAAAAATGTTTTTGAGAGAAAGAAGGGGAGGATTCTAAACTTTAAGATTTCTTCTGTATCCAGCGAATTTTCTTACCTTTTCGGTCCTCTTGACACTTTAACGCCACAGAGTAGGATAGTGTCCAGTTTATATGAATAGCTTTGAAATCCATTCCATGTGATGGCACCATTTGGTCTGCCAGGGAAATAATTCTTTTGAATTGAGCATGGCTTCATTCACTCTGTTTTTCTTTTTTCTTTTTACACAGTGACACATATATCAGAAGATTAGCACGGTAAATACACAGCAATACACACATTAAGAATTAATAAATGCAATCAGTAGATAGTGACAATATCACTATGCAACCAATGCACAATAGTGAATACAATGACCTTAATACAATAGTAATAAGAACAAGACTGATAACAGTCATAACTCTCAGTATTAGTAAGACATTTTTCTTTTAATTAAAAGATTTATTCTCGCACTAGCATCACTTGAACTCCACAAGGAGTTAAACCATTCTTCTTCATAAAATATTTTTGAATTATTGTTATAACTTGCTTTTATCTTTATGTTCTATATTTACTGCTTTACCTAACTTACCAAACAGTCCGTATCAGCAGTCTCTTCCAAGTTAGAGTTTGCCATGTTATATTACAATCCTTGTCAGTTTTATTAGTGCATTTGTTACCCGATACTTCCAGAATCAGTACAAACACTGGTATATTTATTCTAGTATGATACTTTACAGGCAGTGCAGGTTTCTTTATAAGTGGCACCTTCCAGTCCAGACATCATGGCGCATTTTTACTGCACTACTTATTTCAGCCTTAAAAGTTAACTATGAGTGCAACAGACCTCATTTTGTAATTATTTGTTTCTGAAATCTAATTATTTTATTCTGAATATTGTGTGTATATTATCTCTTGTAAGATTACATTTCATGGGCAGTGGCTGAAATGAATCCTTGAAGATCAGTCAATAAACTATATGTATATATATATATATATATATATATATATATATATATATATATATATATATAAAATATCACTGAGGAAAGTTTTCGGATATGAACTATTACTTGCAGAGACAGTAGAAGAGAAATTGTGTAAGTAACCTGCACCAAAGGTCAGATTATCTTTTTTTAGTTAGGAAACTGGATGCAGTGAAACAGGCCACATCAGTGCTGAGAAGTCTATCCTGGACTCTACCAACCTGGAGGGGAGAGGCAAAGTCAAAGAACAGGCCACATCAGTGCTGAGAAGTCTATCCTGGACTCTACCAACCTGGAGGGGAGAGGCAAAGTCAAGGAACAGGCCACATCAGTGCTGAGAAGTCTATCCTGGACTCTACCAACCTGGAGGGGAGAGGCAGAGTCAAGAAACAGGCCACATCAGTGCTGAGAAGTCTATCCTGGACTCTACCAACCTGGAGGGGAAAGGCAGAGTCAAGGACAGCTCCAAGGTAGATGAAGTTGGGAATGTTTTCCTTGAACCACACATGGGTGGTGCAGACCATTTGGGGAGCACTTTACTTCTTCTAAACAGGAATGCCTTATTTGTATCTAGCTAGTCTAAGAAAACTACTTATTGTAGAACTTGATGTCAGTGTGAAGAAAAGAGAAAATAGTACACTCACATTGCTGAGACTGAAATATTCCTAGGTCGTTCCTGAAAAGCCGACATTCGCATCTGCAATTTAAACTGAATTTAAACTGCTGAGTGCACATTTAAGAGGGAGGAACTTTTTGTCTGCAGGAGTTGCTGAAAGTAATCCATTCTAAAATGCAGTCAAATAACTAGGTGTGTCACCTGTGTCTCAGTGAAGCTAATTTTGTGTTAAGACTGTAAACAGTGTAGTGATTCCAAGATGGCTGCAGTCTGAAGAGAAGCTTGCTAAGAGCTCTATCAGTGCAAAAAAAAAAGTAAAGGAGCTAGTGGAAACTGACAATATGGGTAAAATTCAGTTATGAACTAGTCACTGCATTACCTGGATGTCAGCCAAAAAAAAAAAGAGAGAGAAAGTAGGAAAAAATCAAGTAGAACCAGAGAAAAAACCTCTGGTGGGGAAGAGTCTTGCAGCTGCTAAGCAAAATGCATTTCAGATTTCTGTTTTGGTATAGGAGACGGCTGCCAGTACTTTAGAAGGAAAATAATCAAATGCATTCAGATGTGTTTAAAATAAGTAAGACACTGGAGGGATTTATAAATTCAAATAGCTAATCAGATGAGCTGATAAAAGTGCTGAAATCAGAGGTGGAATTGAAGGAAAGATTGGCTGAATATAAAGCTTCTCAAGAAGAACTGTTTCTAAAAATAAGTAATGTTAGTGACAGAGCACACAGAGAAAAAAAATAGATTTTCTGCTGTACCAGAGAAACTGGAAGGGGAAAATATATTAATTTTATGAAAGTACAAACAAGCAAATGGACTAGAATTGCATACCAGGATTTGTTAAATGAAAGGGCACATCATATGTGTGTTCTAAATTTGGCCATGAGAAAGAAGCCAAGACCTATACTAAAATAATGCAATCACAACAACAGAAAGAGCTGCTTCTGACAAAATTGTGGAAAAAGAGAAAGGTATTAATAATTAGGGACAGCAGAGAATTATGGAACATGATTATTTAGTGTATATTAGGCAGAAGAGAAGCACGTTTATCCCTGCAATTATGTGATGCTGAGAAGCAGGTGTGAGATTCAAGTTTCTATATTCAGCTGTTTTTAGAATATTTTTCCTAGAGGATCAAAGACATGTTTGAATACAGAACATGCTAAGGGGGAAAGCTTACCCAGCAAGCTGAAGAGGTCTCTGCTTCTCATTCGTCTGACAATAGCAAAGCCCATAGACAGAACTCGCCAGTAAAACGTTTTGCATTGTTCCAAAGGAAAATAACATAATGACAGAAAAAAGCTCAGGAGCTGACTAGAAAGATATGGAGTACTTTGAACTTGAACCGGAGACCAGTGTTGGGTGGACGAGATGAAGAGGAAGAAGACCAGCAGTAAAATTAAAGTGGGAAATAAATGGAAGATTTGTAAAGTGTCATCTCCATAAGATGCAGTTTAGACATGAGAAAACCTTCTGCAAGAAATGGCTAAAAATACTGGATGGTTGTTGACCATATTAAATTGGAGGGTGGAGGGGTGGGAGACTAAAAGCATAATTCCCACTTTGTCGTTAAAGTTTAGAATTATAATGAAGGGACTGAAGATTTAACTACAAATTAAAAACAGTTGTATCTTTGAATTAATTTTGAAACTTCTTTTTTCGTAATAATAATATGTGTATAATAATACAGATATGGCTCTTACACATAACACAAGCAAAAAGCTACAATTCAAAGTGAAATGGGAAGCAATAGAGTCATTCAGGAAATAAGGAAAAAGTGGGATTTTGGATACAGATCCTCACAGAGAATAATACTCATAAAGAATATTATATTCATAAAGTAGCAGAAAAATATACGTGGAACTAAGCCAACATGGGAATGCAGAAAGGAGAGTCTGATGAGTTTGCAATTTGGAGTACAGAGAATAGGCAAGAAGGGGCTGGAACTTAATAGAGGAAGGTGGCAAACAATTAGACAGGGGAAGGTAAGAGAATGGGAAGAGGCCAAGAAGAGATTTGGAATGCAGGCTACAGGTTGCCTTCCCTATTAGGGACTGATATCAGAGTACAGGAAAAGAGAAAGGGATATGCAGATTTTGAATGAAAGGCCTGCACTGGTTTTATGTTTTAATTGAATCTAGAACAGAAGATGCTGTGAAAAAGGGATGATATATATATAAAATATTGCAAAGTAAAAATAGGAATGGATCAGAGGCAGTCAGAAAAGACTGGGAAGGGAAGAGATAATCAATTCACAAAAAATAATAGAAGGACATATGTATGGCTTTCAAATATGCAACAAAGTCTATAAGATTCAGAATTTTTGCTTGGAAGCATCCAGGAAATTTGGCTTTGTTATAGTAATCAAGAAAAAGTTAGCCTTAGTTGTATGTGATATTATTTTGCACTTGTTAAACCCACATAGCCGGCTTTAGGCACCACCGAATCCTGCAGTCGCTGAGGGCCCCCTTTTCCTGTGGGGCTCCGTACCACAGCAATTTATCTTATCTTGATATTTTGTAACATTGTAACATGTCTGTGAAAGAAACAAAAGCTTGTGCAGCAATCTTAGATACTTACTAACCCAGGTAAGTAATAATAACTCTTATTTATATCTCCTTTAAAGTTCAGATATATATCGGGTTATTTTAACAGTGCCTTATCAAGTAACAAGCTTCACAATGCCATTAAATATTTTACCACTGACAGTGCCCTTGGCTTAGTCAAACCCTGCTGGTGGACATTCTCTACACTAAAACTAACAACATATCCAGCTTTAGGCTGCGGGGACCCCCTTAATCATCCTTGACTGTGTGGGGACCCCACAAAAAATGCTTCCGGTTGTGGAAAAATGAGGAGAAAAAAATGTACTATTTTCTGATTTTGCCCATTAACCTGAAAAGGACTGTTATATGGCCATGTTAGCCTAAAGCTGATAATTTACATGAGCAAGGTAAGCACAGCAGATCAGCAGCCCAGAGTGAGTAATCTCAGTGCTTACCTGGGATTGTAAGAAGAGCTGATGCTCCCAATCTTCAGGGATGGTTTTCTCTTTCAGGTAGTGTTATAAATACTGACAGAACACCAAATACTGTAATTCTCAACTTCATTGCTAAAGAATTCTATTCAGTGCCAAAAATAATAGCAGAATAAAGACTCAAAATCAGGAAGACATTTTAAATATTACTCTAATTCACTCAAAAGTTAATAGAATAATACACTTGGTATCAATATGCATCTTTGGACAATATGAAGTATAAAACTCTAATGTCTGGATTTATTGACTATTTGTAATCCTGAATGACTTACCAGCAAATCAAACTTTTTATGAAGTACAGAGCAAAATTATGAGGCAAAATCAGGGCAGATCTCTGAAATCAGGGCCAGTGACAAGTATGCATTACTCCTCTCTGAGGCAAATAAAAGTGACTTACCCCTGCTGTGCTTTGATGACTGCTAAACAGCAGTCATGGATCTGGTGCGGCAGTACCACTGCTGCACAATGTATTGTTATTTACTGAAATAAGTACAAAACAAGTATTGCTTTGTTTTGTGTGTGTGTGTGTGTGTGTGTGTGTGTGTGTGTGTGTGTGTGTGTGTGTGTGTGTATATATATATATATATATATATATGTATGTGTGTGTGCATGTGTGTAAACAATATCACAAATTTTTATCTGTGCCCCACCCAGTAATGCTACGCCACACAGAATATTCAGAAACGTGCATCTTGTATGAGTCTGGTGGGCTCTACAGCCTAGACTGTATAAATGGATACAGTCAGGTGCACCTGCTTAATCATCCTTGACTCTGTGGGGCCCCCACAAAAGCTGTTGCTGGTTGGGGAAAAATGTATTCATTTTCTGATTACACTCTTTAACCTGAACAGGGCTGTGATATGACCCTGGTAGGATAAAGCTGATAATGACCACTGCTCCCAAATTGTACCCATTCTAAACTGTGTACAGAAACTTGCTGTAGGTTATGCGGGGGAGAGGGGTATTACTTTATTTTTTATCACAGTCAAACCTTAGAGGTATGCACAGGAGGTCATTATAGCTTGTTTTTGGACTGAGGACAGTGTGGTCATTGTTTCTTTTACTTTTCTCACAGACGTCAGAAGTGTAAAAAGAAGTTTCCTACAACTTGTGTTGGGGGAGTTTTGTGTCTAAGAACAACAAAGTAGAATTCATCACTGTAATCATTATTTTTTCATTTTCTTAACAATCACACATCAGACACATATACAAGTGGCTGCCTTGGGGGTTTAGGGGTGAGGAGAAAAGAGGCATGCTGTGTATGTGTATATCATCAGTCACTTGAAATACATGACTGTGGCCATTTGAATCTCTGCTTTTATCCCAGTCTAACACCAGAGGGATGCATAGGCAGTGATAGTCTTTTTTTTGGGGGGCGGGGGTTAGGGAGGAAGGCAGTATTCCCAGACAGGACATGTATATCCTCACAACAATTATCTTGTTAGTTTATTGTGAGCTACTATTTTGACAGTGTTGAAATTTAAGCCTTGGGCACAACTTAGGTCTTCCTTGAAAGAAAAAAAAGCTGAAATTATTTTCTTAGTTGTGATTCTTGTTTAGGTCCCCATTGGATTAAATGGTTGGGAACCTGTTCTAAAATTCATCCAAGAGCATCTATAACCCTATGGCTTCTTGGGTCCTGGCTTACCTGAGTTATTTCCTAAATGGGTATTACTGTGCTGGGTTGATCAGGAAAGGTGTGTTGAAAGGATTCCAGGAAAACTAAAGCTGAACTGCAGCACTGAATGTCTTTCCTTAATCAGAATTGCTGTTCAAGCCATCAGTGGATGAAAAGGTTGTATAAAAAGAAAAAAAAAACACTTTTAAATGCACATCAAAGCATATAGAAAGATATGGCTTCTTAAAAAAGCAGAAGTGTAAGGCAAATAATGCAAAATATAAGAAAAGGAAGTAAAAAGTAACGTGCATGTTATGGGAGTAGTGAAGGATATGTGTGTCGGGGAGGGGCATGAAACAGTAGGCATTACCTAGGGTGTCATTTCACCTCATTTCGAACCTGCACATAGAGTTGTAATGTATTATTGCTGCAACTAAATGCCAGTACCTGTGAATGTCCATTTATGGGATAGGCTAACATAGTGTGGTACATAGGCCGTTGTGATGTAAGAACACTGAAGCTACAGGTCATTCTGAGTGTACTACTCTTAAACATTTGCAGCATGAACTAAAAGGTCACTTAGGAGGGATGGCAGTGTAAAGGTGATACTAAGATGGAGAGTGCCTAGGGGACCCCCCAACCTAACATTTACTGGGGGCCCCTAAAATGTAGCACTGGCCCTATAAGTCCAAAAAGGGACATTTCAGTGTTGTGGAATATTTTTGAGACAGTTTCAATTTTTTTCAGGAAATAAAATAACTGAAGATAAAGCAATGGCTATAGCAGTAAATTATGTTTCCACACAAATTAGTTCAGCAATGGCCAAGAAGGGTTAGGATTTTTACTTGCATGTGTTTGCAGAAGTATGTTTATACCCCAAGCAGACCCCAAAGAGTTTTTCCTCAGGTAGATGGCAAATATTGGAGGTGTGATGGGAAAGAAAGAGGTAACTAGAAACATGTTTTGGGAGTGTAATGAGTTGGCAGACTTCAAAAATTCCCTAGAGAGTACTCTGTCAGAAATATTGGGTGAGCAAATGGAAGCAACTAGGGAAATTATTTGTTGAGCTTGGATACAGAATCCAAACTGCTTAGACATAGCAGGGCCTTGTTAAGTTTAATTCTGGATTCTGGTGGCTGCCAAAAAAAAAATACTAGAAAATGGAAATCAAAGTCTAAACCAACTATATTTGAAGTACTGAATACTAAAACAGAGATAAAAGAACTGGGATAGAATCTTTAAAAATGGGCAGGAGCAAATTACTTAGAAAAAAATGGAAATTGTGGGACAATATGTGCAGAATAACGTTTTGGAGGAGGAAGAAGGTTTAAGGGAAGGCAGGAACTGAGCAATTTATTATTGTTCGATTGATAAATATACAAAAACAAATATGTGATGTATAATGTTTGCAATGGGCAATATGTTAATATGGTTTGTTTTATTTTATATAACTGTATGTCTGTGTATGTGTTAAGTGATAATTCAATAAAGGTGTTAAAAATTAAAAAAAAATAAAGAGAGATAAAAATGAAGGATTAGTTCTCAAAAAAAAAGAGAGAAAAAGAGAAATTAGTGCAACTAGGTGTATGTAAGAAAGTATTTCTCATATACTGACATACATATTGCCCAGACCATCAAAAAAGTTCATATCAAACTAGGTACCCTATACAGAGCCAAACTATTCCTAACTCCCAATGCCAGGCTAGCCACTGCTCGCACACACCTTCTGTCTACCCTTCTTTATGGCTCTCTCATATTTACTAACCTTCGAAAATCTGACCTCAACAATCTAGAATCATGTAACCATAAAATTGCTAAATTTGCCACTAACCACCCACCCAGATCCCACCACTGCTCATCTCTTTCAATATTAAACTGGTTTGAGCTCCCCAACTTTCTATATCTCAATCAACTATCCTTAGCCAACAAAATAATCTACCACCCCAACAACTGCCCTGCCATCTCCTCTCTAGTTCAACCTAATACTAATAGCACACCCCTTAGATCTTCCAACAAACTCCTACTAAATGTGTCCAACTCCCACAACCAACACGGTGACGCTATCTATTCTCACAGAATAGCCAAACTCTAGAAGACCCTTCCAGACACAATAACAAAAAATCCAGTACACAGCCAATTCAAATCACTCCTAAAGGAACACCTCACCAGTTACAGGCTATGCTCCTGCCTCTCCCCAGGTTAATCTACTCCCCTACCCTTAGTTACCTTTATCACCAGATCGTCTAACATCCCTTTTGTAAATGTTAACTTGTATACTATCTACTACTTTCTCTTGTACAGTTTTAGTGATTGTATTATATTCACTGCTACTTGTTTGTTTGCACTACTGTGATGTTTTCCCATTGGGACTCCACTAGTTAAAGGGACCTTGACTTGTACTGTTTCTAGATGCTGTAAAATAATTTCTATTGTACTAATGCTTACTGTTACTATGTTTTGCATATTGACTTATACTACTCTGGAGCTTTTCTCTCCGGGTCTCTGCTGAAAACGGGCCTCTGGCCCAGCTGGACATACCTGGTCAACAAATGTAATAAATATATAATGTAAGAAAAGTAGCCTGTTTAAAGAAAGTGAAGCAGTCATCATCATCATCTTCTTTCGGCTGTTCCCGTTAGGGGGTTGCCACAGCGGATCATCTGTTTCCATTTCTTCCTGTCCTCTGTATCTTGCTCTGTCACACCAACCACCTGCATGTCCTCTCACATCACATCCATAAACCTTATCTTAGGCCTTACTCTTTTCCTGTTACCTGGTAGCTTCATCCTTAGCATCTTTTTCCCAATATACTCAGCATCCCTCCTCAGCACATGTCCAAACCAACGTAACATTGCCTCTCCGGCTTTGTCTCCAAACCTTCCAACAAGAGCTGACCTTCTAATATACTTATTCCTAATCCTGTCCACCCTCATCACACCCAGTGCAAATCTTAACATCTTTAACTCTGCCACATCCAGCTCGAACTCCTGCCTTTTTGTCAATGCCACTGTCCCCAACCCATATAACATAGCTGGTCTCACTACCCTCTTGTAGACCTTCCTTTTCACTCTTACTGGTACTCGTCTGTCACAAATCACTCCTGACACTCTTCTCCACCCACTCCATCCTGCCTGTACTCTCTTCTTCACCTCTCTTCCACACTCACCATTACTCTGAACTGTTGATCCCATGTATTTAAACTCATCCACCTTCGCCACCTCTACTCCTTGCATCCTCACCATTTTTCTATCCTCCCTCTCATTCACACACACATATTCTGTCTTAGTCCTGCTGACCTTCATACCTCTTCTCTCTAGAGCATATCTCCACCTCTCCATGGTCTCCTCCACCTGTTCCCTACTCTCACTACAAATCACAATGTCATCTGCAAACATCATAGTCCACGGGGACTCCTGTCTGATCTCATCTGTCAACCTGTCCATCACCATTGCAAATACGAAAGGGCTCAGAGCTGATCCTTGATGTAATCCCACCTCCACCTTAAATGCATCCATCACTCCCACTGCAGACCTCACCGCTGTCACACTACCCTCGTAGATAACCTGCACCACTCTTACATACTTCTCTGACACTCCCGACTTCCTCATGCAATACCACAACTCCTCTCTAGGCACCCTGTCATATTCTTTCTCTAAATCCACAAAGACACAATGCAACTCCTGACTTTCTCTGTATTTCTCCATTGACACTCTCAGAGCAAAGATCGCATCTGTAGTGCTCTTTCCTGGCATGAAACCATACTGCTGATCACTAATCATCACCTCCCTTCTTAACCTAGCTTCCACTACTCTTTCCCATAATGTCATGTTGTGACTGATCAGTTTAATCCCTCTGTAGTTACTACAGCTCTGCACATCACCCTTATTCTTAAAAATCTGTACCAAAACACTTTTTCTCCATTCCTCAGGCATCCTCTCACTTTCCAAGATTTCATTAAACAATCTGGTTAAAAACTCCACTGCCATTTCATCTAAATACATCCATGCTTCCACAGGTATGTTGTCTGGACCAACAGCCTTTCTATTCTTCATCCTCTTCATAGCTATCCTTACTTCCTCTTTGCTAATCCATTGCACTTCATGATTCACTATCCACACATCATCCAACCTTCTCTCCCTCTCATTCTCTTCATTCATCAGCCCCTTAAAGTACTCCTTCCATCTGCTCAACACACTCTCCTCACTTATGAGTACGTTTCCCTCATTATCCTTTATCACCTTTACCTGCTGCACATCTTTCCTAGCTCGGTCCCTCTGTCTAGCCAATTGGTACAGGTCCTTTTCTCCCTCCTTAGTGTCCAACCTTTCATAAACTCTTCATATGCCTTATCCTTAGCCTCCGCCACCTCTCTCTTTGCCATGCACCTCATCTCCTTATACTCCTGTCTACTTTCTTCATCTCTCTGACAATCCCACTTCTTCTTTGCCAACTTCTTTCTCTGTACACTCTCCTGTACTTCCTCATTCCACCACCATGTCTCCTTGTCGTCCTTCCTCTGTCCAGATGTCATACCAAGCACCTTTCTAGCCGTTTCCCTTACTAGCTCTGCTGTAGTTACCCAGCTGTTCGGTAACTCTTCACTGCCACCCAATGCCTGTCTTAACTCTTTCCTGAACTCCACCTCACAATTACCCTTTTTCAATTTCCACCATTTGATCCTTGGTGCTACCCTCACACTCCTCCTCCTCTTCTTGATCACCAATGTCATCTTTCAAACCACCATCCTATGCTACCTAATTATACTTTCCCCTGTCACCACTTTACAGTCTCCAATCTTCTTCAGACTGGCCCTCCTACATAAGATATAATCCACCTGTGTGCATCTTCCTCCACTCTTGTATGTCACCTTATGCTCCTCCCTCTTGTTAAAATATGTATTCATCAGAGCTATGTCCATCCTTTTTGCAAAATCCACTACCATCTGACCTTCTGCATTCCTTTGTTTAACACCATACCTACCCTTCACTTCCTCATCCCCTCTGTTCCCTTCACCAACATGCCAATTAAAATCTGCTCCAATCACCACTCTCTTACCCTTGGGTAAAGTCATCACCACTTCATCCAACTCACTCCAAAATTTTTCTTTCTCGTGCATCGCACACCCAACTTGTGGAGCATATGCACTAACAACATTCCTCATTACACCATCAATTTCCAGCTATCCGACACTCTTTTTCACCTCCAAAACACTCTTAGCATACTGTTCCTTCAGGATAACTCCTATGCCATTGCTCCTCCCATCCACACCATGATAAAACAATTTGAACCCACCTCCGATACACCTAGCTTTACTCCCCTTCCATCTGGTCTCTTGCACACACAATATACCAACCTTCCTTCTGTCCATCATATCGGCTAGCTCTCTCCCTATACCAGTCATACTGCCAACATTCAAAGTTCCGACCTTCACTACCACAGTCCTAGCCTTTCTCCTCTCTTCCTGCCTTCGGCCATGCCTTCCACCTCCTTTGCTGCTTCGGCCAACAGTAACCCAATTTCCGCCAGCACCCTGTTGGCTAACAGTACTGGTGGCAGTCGTTGTTAACCCGGGCCTCGACCAATCCAGTATGTAAATATTTACTGGTGTCCGCATGAATCATTTGGCCACGTTTTATACCAGATGCCCTTCCTGACGCAACCCTCCCCATTTATCCAGGCTTGGGACCGACACAAAGAAATGCACTGGCTTGTGCACCCCCAGTGGCTGGGTTAAAGAAAGTGAAGCAGTAACTAGTATAAAAACATTGAAAAAGAAGTATTTGCAGCTCACAATGTACATCGACCCTAAATAATTTGTAAAAACTTACTAATGATGTCTATATTACTGCAGGAAGATGTTTGCTGGCATTCATAAAATAGGATAAAAAGTAAAATTGATTGCGTGGGAAGCTGCGGTTACAAAAAATAATGAAATAAACAAATTCTTCTGTTAATAAACTGTGACCAAAACATCCCCTGCTAACTATATATTCCAACTCCGAGATAACACTACAGTGAGGAAAGGGATGAATTTCCCTAACCGTGAGCTCTGTACAGTTCTTCGAATTTATATTAGCAAATGCACACTGCATTCGCTAATATAAAGTTTCGAACATTGAGATCTTCACCCATATGAAAAGTCAAACATCTGTAATTTGAAGTTTTCATATGGGTACATCTCAACTCAAAATTTTAATAGTAAACCAGCTGAAACACCTGATGTTCTTAAGGGTCATTTGCATAGAGCCAATGTGCCTCTAATACAAGAGGTTTGAGGAATCACACAATAGAAATTCTACCTTGGTTAGAATTTTCTTTTATTTTTTTCTGAAGGTCTTAAACAGTGTAAAACCAATGCGTAAAATGTGAAAGCAAATTGAGGTGCTGTTCCAAGTAACAAATGTCATGTTTGCATGAATGAGCTGATAGACATTTAAAGGGACACTGTGCTACATAAATCTGATACTGAAATTGTGCAGCCTTTGCAGGTTGAAATGCAGGTATCAGTAATTGTGCCAAAGGTAAAACTGTATTAACATCTAAGAAAGGCAACAATCAAAATTAAGATAAGTTAAGGTGGGACTGTTAATGAAACAAGCCAGAGTGTTAGCGAGTTGCAGATATGCCATCTGTTCCGTGGGTTCTGTGTAAGCCTCAGATAGGCTAAAAGGGATATCTGAAATGTAAAATGAAAAACACCCTACATGCTGATAACCAACTGTGTGTGTACCTGAAGGTGCTAGTAACATTCAGGAAAGTTACACTGGAAATCAAAATGTTTTCAAACTGATGCTGAAAAATTAAGTGGTGTAATTACTAGACTGGGTATGACAGAAAAGTTATCAAGGCTCTTACACAGCATGCAATATAGCTCTGGGCAGCAACAAGAACTATTTGATAGATAGCAAACACAAATTAATATATTAAACAGTGTAGCTGAAAGACTAAATGTTTAAAAAAGTTGTATATAACTTGGAAGCAAAAAAAAAATACATGTTTCTTGATTTTGGGAGGCACAAGAGAAGTAAGTCTGAAATTCATGTGACTGATGAGTGTTTACAAAGTACTATGCAGAAAATATGGCAAGACATGCAAACTGGCTATACGTTATTAAAACCCTCACTACAATGGGCCATTAGAGAAATGCAAAATAGAATTCTGAGTAATGCTGATAGCACTTCTGAATTTAACAGCAGTGAAACTATCTCTGAGTGATCTGTGGATATTAACGGTATCTGTGCTCAGAATCAAAATAGTGGTAGCAGTCTTATGAGCTCTATAATTTATTCATCTATTATTTATTTTACATTTGGTTACTGGGAACATCTGACTGGACATAGAGTCCTTTTCCAGCAGAGGCCTGGGGAGAAAAGGTCTACATGAACAAAAACTGTATAGAACACAAGTAAATCAACAGTATACAATTTGATTAAGGGTACACACAGAATGTATACAGATACATCAAATATTAGAGAACATAAATTATACAAATACAGATAAATTAACAGAATACATATGATTAAGCATACTTAGAGAAAATATTCTGAAACATCATGTGTCAGAGAACCAAATAAAGACTCATAATTCATGTTCATTCAGACAAGGCATAATAGAGTAACAGGATCTGTAGTAATGATTAGCAATGACAGAGGGTATTAGTGCTATTACTTCAGGTACTAGGAACTGTGGTGGTGGTGCTGCGGTAGCGTTGTCGCCTCACAGTTAGACATTGCCCGTTGGATTCTCAGTTAGAGCGTCTTCTGTGTGGTGACATGCGTGAATGGGCGTTCCTTCGTTGAAGGTTGTGCATTAGGCCCGGCAAGCCAGTATGTAAAAATCTACTGCCAATCATTAGTGGACCGGAGTTCCGCTGTGGCGACCCCTAACTGGGAAAAGCCGAAAGACACAAACAAACTTCAGGTACTAGGAAGTTAGCAGTAGAGTTGTTGAAAATAAGAATATATATGTTAAGAAATTGAGGGTGAAAACTAGCCAGGACTGGTGTAGGAACAGAGCCGAGTATTAGCTAGGTGAGTATTTAGTGTTTTTTAAAGCAAACTAAGGAAGACTTGGATAATACAGAGGTGGGCAGTGTGTTCCATATTTTAGGCATGGGATTAGAGAAGAAGGGGTCACCAGCTGTATTATGTCACATCCAGAAGGAATTTATTACTGCAGCGGAGCATTCTAGTACTGGAGTAAGGATGTAGTCGATTTTGAAGTGTGGGGGGTTTCTCTGGCTGCTTCAGAATTTTATGGGTAAAGCTGGTTGTAGAGTAAGAGCGGAGAAGTTCCAACCATTAAGTTGGTTTAGGGCTGTACAGTGATGTGACCTATTAAGAGAGTCAGAGGAAAACCTGGCTTTTTGTTGTAGCAGGAGTCAAGTTTAGCTAAATCCGTCTTTCTAAGGTTAATAAGAATTGGAGAAGCACAGAGAAGTTTTGAGATGAGATGAGTGCATCCTTTCAAAGAGATTTTGCCTTTTAAAATGGAGAAAATTGCATGCAAACAAAAGTTTACAGAAACTATTTCAAGAAAACAACTATCGGGGGGTGTTGTTGCTGAGTAAGGTGAGATATTAAAGCAGTGGTACTTCACACGTTCATACATACTGAAGCATAATTAAAAGGGCAACTGAGAGATACAGAAACACCGAGTCCTGTGGAGTCTCAACTGTGCTGAGTAAAAGGAATCTTGACTAAAATGAATTGCACTGGGAAGAAAACATACAGTCTCACAATTTAAAGGTGCTATAAATACAGTTTTTTAGTGTACCTAGTATAAAGGTCATAAATACAAAGATTTCTGAGTGGATCTTAAACCAACAGGTACCTAGGCAAAATGATGCCTTGTACAGAAATCAGGATAGGGCACAAGAGGTTGTGAGTTTGGAAAAAGTGTAGCTGAAAAGAGAAATGAGCTGCAGTTTATTACAGTCTGGTACAGATTCTAAAAAGACAAGGTACTGCGTTTTGGTAGTCTGTGGTGTGGAAGGGGAACCCATAGCAAAATTAAATGAGTTGTGTGAGGAACACATGACTTATTTTAAAGTTAAAGAAATGTATGGTGTGGGTGAGCTGTGGGAGGAGCACAAGACTCATTGTAAAGTTACAAAAATGCATGGCATTGAAAGGAAGGCCACAGAAAAAGTAAATGAGTTGTATGAGGGGAATATAACTTTGAATAAAAAACAATTATTGACCTATAGGAAAACAAAAGGATAATAAAACAGAGAAACAAAGAGAAAATTTCACTGGAGAAACCTGTTGCTAAGTTCAAAATTTTTAAAAAATACCACAGCTCAAAATAAAAGCGAAGGGCTGCAAATGTAAATGAAATAGAGTAATAATATAAAGATTATCAAAAATAATGGTTCTCTTTTATTAAAAAATACTGGTTCTCTTTTATTAAAAATAATGGTTCTCTTTCAAAGTGCAAGCCTTGTTAAAAAAATGAGTTAAGAAATAAGTTTGTTAGGAACCATGCATGATGATTGGTTCAGTTAATACAGCAACGAGAAACAAATCAAACAAATGAAACAAACAAATAAAAACAAAACAAACTGAAATAAAGAATGCAGTGCAACAAAGGCAGCAACAAACTGAAATGCTAAACTCACACCAGAAACTGAAAGTTTTGCCTAGGAGTGTGCAAGAGAGAGTCTAAGTTGTTATTATGAAAGTCTTCCACACTGCCTATGAAAAAGGAAAAGATCCCAGTGAGTAAGAAGTATAAAGCAAATAAAGGCCATAATGTACTCTGTTGCCATGTTCAGTAGTAGCAAACAAGAAAATAACTTTTTTCGAAGACTTTTATAGAAGGAAGGTGTTCCTTGGTGGTTTGACCTACACTGAAGATGAACAGAGCTTGGGAAGGGTGTCTGACAAGTAGGGCCAACTTTCAAAAGTCTATGATACAGGAAATTTGGTTTTGTAACATTTCAAAATCAAGTAAGTGCCATAAATGTTAAAATATTCATTTTGGGGTACATCTGGAAAAAAGCAACTTGACCTTTTCTGGATTACACCGTGACATCAGATGGTTATCCATGAAGGGAGTGAACAGGCTAATGGCATAGTTCATACCACCAGGTCTGAGCTGTGTGTATGTGTGTGTTTGTGTGTGTGGGGGTGCCGGTTATATGATGTAGTAAGAGTTGGAAGACCTGACGTTAGTCTATAGGTGGAGTCAGAGAGTCAAAAGAGCTATCATATAACAAGATGGCCAGCAGGGGGAGCTAAAGAAATATTTCGCTTTTAAAGGAGACCCGCACCCACAGACTCAAAAAGATGTTTATTTCATCATGGTTTGGTGTTTCCTACATTTTTACACCACTCTGGGACAATTTACATGTTTTAAATATTTTTATTTGTAATTTTTGAGTCAGACCACATGGGGTCTGGCATCTTGAAGTAATTCTGATTGCTTAGTCTGCCTCTAGGTATCCCATAATGCAGTGCTTGTCTGTAAAAATTTACATCACGCATTCCTCTTTCTTCCTAAAGCTCCTGTCACTGCATTGATTTTACATGCATACACTGCTGTCTTTTAGTCAGTTTTAAGTAACACTTCATGCCGTTCAATGACTATTTAAAACACAAACAGTGCAAGTGCCACAGAATAGACTTTCAAAGTGCTTTTTGCTGCTGCTTCTTTTTAGAATGGCTAGACTGCAGTCTTTTGTGAAGCCTGAATTTGTACTACTTTGACTCATCTCCCATCCCCCTTCACACCTAACTTCCCTAGCTGTCAAAGTGCCAAGGGTAATTTGAGCTGTTACCTATTGTGATTGACAGCTCACAGTAGGAGACTTGACTCATGTACCGTTTCCTTGTTCTAGCCTTTACTTTCTGTATGGGTAGGGGAAGGACCAGGGACCTGTGACATCACAGCATGGGTGGGTTTTTAGGATGGTAGTGGTGATGTCAGTTTGGGGTGGGAAATGGCCAGAAAACTACCTGTATTCAGTGGCCTTGGTGACATCAGTGAATTGGAGACTTTTCCAGGGTGGGACAAAAGTTTTTGAAAGTGAAACCAACACAGTGCAGTAAGGTACTGTTCTAGTGGAGAGAAACAGTCAATTAAAAAAATGTAAATGCTGTATTGTTGTTTATTCATAGCATGCACAGTAAACAGGGAGAAACAAAGCCAGAGAAGTTGAGCATTTAATAATAGAACCCCTTTGTTGCCCTTTAAATGGAATGAGAGAATGGAAGGTGGCAGCAACAGAGACACTTCCCTCTCACTGTAGAGAGGTTACAGAGGGATGCTGCTGGGGACCAAGTCCACAGGAGCTACACAGGCAAGAGGAGTCAGACGGTGTCAGTACAGAATGATTTGCAGAATTGTGCTGGATTTCTGCAGTCACTCTAATTTATTTACTAGATTATACTATCTGCCTGTATAGTACTCATTACAAATTTTCACCTGAGGCAGCACCAGTTATCACATGCACTAAGAAGCATTCCAATACCCCTTAGAAAGAGAACCAAACAAGAGCCAAACTGCATAGAAAGTGTGAGTGTAATTAAGCAAGCTTAGCCAAAGGAACTGGTCCCTAGACAGTGACAGTGCTGAAACAAGCCAAACGTAAAATATGTATAGGTATTTAAAACTTACATACATGGATCAAAAAGGGAACACTGACTGTTCTGACTGTCGAGGAAGTTACTGTGACTATGTCTAATACTAAGTTATTTTCTGTGGTAGATGCTAATGAAGACAGTTGGAAAATCAGGGTAGGTGAAGCAGATTGAAAGTATTTGACATTCAACACCCCTCTGGACAGATACTAATTTGTGTGATAGCCTTCAAGGAATGTCACCATCAAAAAATAGTACTTGAAATGATTGAAGGTCTTGATGGTTCAGTTAACATAATGCATGACCTAATGGTGTGGAGCACTACTACACAGGAGCATGATTCACACTTAACAAGATGCTGGACAGACTCACGATTCACACTTAACAAGTTGCTGGACAGACTATTGCAAAAAACATAAACTAGATAGGAACAACGGTCAAATCTGAGTGACTTCTCCTAAATACAGGGGTCAGCTTTTGACTTCTTAAAGCTTCAGATCAAACTTTGTTGCCATAGTAAATATGTAAAAACTTTATGAAAAATAATCTCTTATGCATTTCCTTGATGTGGTACAACATATTTCCAAATTCTTTCCAAATTTGTCAGATATAATGGTACCACCAGGCAGAAGTCTCAAGATGATGAACATCTGGTTACTGAGGCTCCTGCTTTGAAGATCTAAACACCAAAGAACCACCAATGACAATGACAGGTGGCATCCAACATATAGAACAGGACTTTGTCAGAATGAACTTAATATATTTCCCTTAAATAAGTAAAAGATATTACATGACATATCACATGAATGAAAGTCATGTGATTTGAATGTTTCAGACAGAAAAAAAAGCATATGCAAAAATATATGCAAAAATAAATATATATATATTAAACAAATAAAATATTAAAAACAATCATAATGGAAAATAGTATCAAACTATTTATTTTTAAGCTTTTTGTTTTTTTTTTCAAAAAATACTTCATATTAGTGTTGCCATTTATACCTGAATGTTGTCGTCCTGCATCATTAATTGCCATGACATTACTTTTGTCTCTAATTTGTCTTCACCCCTTACGTGTAAACAGGGATGACCTAAAACAAAAAAGTGAACTTTTTATGGTGCTTACAAATAGTGGTGCACCTAAATGGTGCATTGTTAAAAGTTCTGCTTTTCATGACATATAAATGCTCCTTAATTCTTCTATTAAGTGGTCTTGTAGTCACTTCAATATAAAAAGCAAGGCAATGTGAACTTAAATTACTGTAGACAATACCTGCTGAATTACAGTCATAATGAGCCTGGGCTCCTATGGTTTTATCGACATGTTCTAAAGTTACGTATGGTCCTTCACGTATATATCTATAAACTGTGCACCTCTCATATGGATATGTACCTGCAGGTTTATGTGTAAATGGTGTTTATATTAAAGTACTACCTATTTGTAACAGTGATTTTAAATCAGCACCCTTTCTGTAAACATATTTTGGTTGATTTTCTATAATATTGGTAACTGCTGATTGCCCACTAGAATTTTCCAGTTGTCTACTGTGGGGCCTCTAATCTTTGGGCTATCAATTGTCATTTCCAAGAAAAAAGATCTGTTATAACCTACAGATGCTTTTTTGTAAATCTTAGTATTGCTGAAAATGTCATTTCTTAAGATGGGAGGAAAAATACTTCTCTTTTTCACATATTTCTATAGATGTAGTATCTAAATCTTGCTTATTGTAACCTCTAGCTGAAAACATCCGAACAGTAGTTTGAATTTCTTATGTAAAGTCTACATCTCCAGATATCAGTCTAGAAGCTCATATCATCTGACCTGTGAGTATGTTTCATAAAACAGAGGTAAGAACCTCTGAAGTGCAAATAACTGTCAACAAAAGTATCCTTTCTGTAGACATTACTCTCAAAAATAATTGCCTTCTAATAAGGCACTTGCAAAGGTACAAAGAATCCTGCAGGAATTCGATTTACAGGGTCCATATAAAGCCAAATAAATCAATGCACATATACATAGCAGAGGTTACTTGCAAGAACACTTGCTGGAAAAACATTTAGAAGTTTTGTGTGAGTATTTCACCACTGCCATTATCAGACAAGAAACTTAAACAGCTCAGTATATGTACAAAAAAGGGCATAGAAATGTAATTGCTAAGAGACAGAGTCATGAATCATTGGCTAGATCACATCAAGTAAGCATATCCAGATACTACAATTGTTTCCAAAACCACACAAGAAGCTTTCATATCTATAAAGCTTAACATTCAACGGTGACAAGATTATCAAGCTTATGTAACTACGAGACAGGATTCATGAGGTGCATCTATGAATAATAAAATATCTTTACAGGCCTAGGCTGTTGATGAGATTGAGCTATTGATTTAAACATGTGGTCTCTGTAATACTTTTAGAATCAAAATCCGAGAGAATAACTTTAAAATGCCAGATCTTTCCTAGATAATGTTGGAGTACATTTGCTCTAATATAAGGATGTTAATTTTGTACTCTAAGTCAAGTATTATTTGAAATTTCCAGAATAGTTCATTTGCAGGATACTTTAGAATGTTATCATAGCACTGATTTTGTTTTTTGCTTACACGTGGCATACCAATTGAAGCATTATCAGGAAATGGGTCACAGTCTGTGATCCAGGACTGTCATCATTTTGTTTTATTATAAATGGGAGTTTAAACATATTCTACTGAGTCCAAACTATGCATAAGAAATGCACAAGTATATTGGAGGATGGACAATGTTTTTCTCCTGCACGTTAAACCTAAAATGTTAACTTTGCATTTAGTGTTATTTTGTGAAACTCAGGGGAAATTTAGATTAATAAAGGAAGATACAACAACCAAGGCTGAGCATCTAGTGTGTCCAACCTCTCCCATGTCTGTGGGAAGGACTATCAAGAAAAAGCAAGGACAGCACTGAGGGGGATGTTTGGAAGGGACATACCCCTCGTGGGTGTCCAGAGCTAGGGACTTCGCACCTGTGCTACCGGATTACTAATTTTTCCTTGAGGGCTGTATATTGCTTTGCGATTTTCCCAGTCATCAAAATAAAGCACAGGATTCTAAATGTTTTATTAAGCAGACCTTTTATTCATCAGATGGATGAGTACTTAGTGCGATTACAAGTTGCAACAGTTGTGACTTACACACTTAGGCAACTGAAGGTAAATGGGACGAGTCTGGGAAGGTGGGTTCCAACTGGTTATAACAAATTGGCTGCCTTGACTCACTTTGAAAATACAGTGATTTAATACTAAGAAATCATGAAATCCTCATAAAAGTGAGCCAAATTTTCAATTGCCTATGAGTTTTATAATGAGTCCCTTAGCTGGTTAGTGTTTCTTTAGTCTGGCTTACTCCCGTACATGGGGGCTATATGAAATGTTAAACATTGTAATGTCATTTTCTATAGATCTGATGAAGTGCTTGTGTTAACTATACTGTGATATATATATATATATATATATATATATATATATATGTATATATACACACACACACACATATATATATATATATCCTAGAACACCAAAAAGGAAAAAAACTAAGGGTAATGCTGCTCAATGCCAGAAGTCTCAATTTCAAGATGCACGCACTCGAGGCCCTTCTCAATATGGAGAACATCGATGTCTGTGCTGTGACAGAAACCTGGTTCAAGGCTCCTGAGAGCACCCCAGCACTAACAGGTTTCACCTCATATCATGCTCCGCCCCAAAATCCGGACAACACCAAGAAAGGAGGGGTGTCCATATTCATAAAGGACACCCACACCTCAAGGTTGGTGGCAACGCACGATGCATCGGAGACCATCCAGGTGCAATTAACCATAGGCAAGACTGCTCTGCAATTTGTAGCATGTTACAGGCCACCCTCTTAAACTCAGGAACCTCACATGGCCTTCCTGAAAACATTGGAGGGGATAAATGTATCTCCAAACACCATCATACTAGGTGACTTCAACTACCCTAATATAGACTGGGAACACTACTCAAGCCCAAACACTCTAACCCAAAGATTCCTGGAGTTCATAAACTCAAATGCCATGGAACAACTAGTCACCATCCCCACAAGAGGAGAAAACATACTTGATCTCATCATCACGAACATGGGATCAAAATGTTCAACACCGGAAGTATACCCCTCACTGGTGAGATCAGATCATAAACTAATCTCGATGGAGGTCCTCATCCCGCCCCCACCTGAAACAAAAAGACCACAGTGAAAAACTTCTCAAAAGCCGATTTCAGACTTCTAAAACTAGTGTGGTCTCCTTTAAGGCCCCTGAGCCAGTGGTAAACATTACTCAAACCGCTGAATCACTTACAAATGCCTTCTACCAGCACCTACAGGACTGCATGGATCAGGCACTCCCAAACAAAACTAAGACTCTCTGTACCAAAGGCAAGCATCCAGTCTGGTGGACCCCAGCCATAAACAAGCTCTACAACAAAAGGAGGAAGCTACTACAAGATAGAGCAAAATCCTTGAAAGGTAAGACACCTTTGATCATTATAACAAAAATAACTAAGAGCTCTCATAAAATCATCCAAGGCAAATTTTGAGAGAAAAATTGCCAAGGACTCTAAAGAGAATCATAAGGCCTTCTTTAGCTATGTTAGAAACCTAGGAGGAAACTCCCAGATATGCTCAGAATTAGTTCAAAATGATGTGAAAATTACTGAACCTACACACATTGCCAACATACTGGCTGACAGGTTCAGTGCAAACTTCTCCCCTCCCCAAAAGGAGAGATATCTATTCCAGAGGATTGTAGCCCCCCAAACATCTCCAACGCCCAGGTGAGAACTGCCCTCACTAAGGCAAAAAACCCAGCATCCATGGGACCGGATGGTGTCCCCGGCTGTGTGCTTCATGAACTCAATGAGGAATTAAACCCACAGTTAGGACAGCTGTTTAATCTTAGCCTCACCTCAGGATACGCACTCCAAGGAGTGGCGCACGGCGACTGTGGTCCCACTTCATAAGGGCGGTGCCTCCACAGACTCTGGAAATTACCGCCCCATTAGCTTGACAAGCCTTATCTGCAAAGCTATGGAGAGGATCATAATGGAACTCATAAATAAAGACATAGGGAACTTGCAGACTTTGGATCCAACCCAGTTTGGCTTTGTCAAAGGCAGATCCTGCCTCTTAAACTTGGTTGACTTTTTCGAGACAGTCACCAAGGCCATTGATGAGGGAAAGGCAGTCCATACAGCCTACCTCGACCTGGCAAAGGCCTTCACACAATACCCCACTCAGGTATCATCGAAAAACTCATCAGCTTGAATGTAAACCCATACATCACAAGATGGGTTGCAAACTGGCTAAGTGACAGAACCCACAGGGTCAGAGTTGCTGGAGCCATGTCAGACTCAAAGCCTGTCACAAGTGGTGTCCCACAGGGCTCAGTCCTGGGTCCACTCTTGTTCGGCATCTACTTTTCTGAAGTACAAGCAAACACAGGAGGGTTATGGCTGACAAAGTTTGCAGATGACTGCAAACTGGGCCATAGTCGAAAACACATCTGACACAGATATCCTCCAGAAGGGCCTCACAGAAACGGATAACTGGTGCCAGAGCCATGGCCTGAAGTTAAACGCCAAAAATGCATAGTCATACCCTTCGGGAAAAACAAGGTTACCCCTAGCTACCATATAGGTGGCAATCCACTGAGCACAGAAAAAGTCATCAGAGATCTGGGGACCCAGGTTGACAGTAGCCTTCGCTTGACACTCATGTTGCTAAAGTAGTTAGGAAAACCTTCTATATCACCCACCTGATCATGAAGCGATTCACATCTAGATCAAGGGAGGTCATCGTCCCCCTGTACTCATCACTCATTAGACCTATGATTGAGTACAATGCCCCGCTCGAATGTATCTGACCAGACACCTGCTGCAGCTTGAAAGGCCCCAAAAGTTCCTCACCAAAAGGATAAAGGGTCTCAAAAATATGTCTTATGCTGCCCGACTGAAAGAACTCCAGCTCTATTCAGTCTCATACCGCTTGCTCAGAGGTGACCTGTGCCTGACATATAAGGCCATGTCAAACCCAGATTTGATGAATATGCTTCGCCTCAAAAAATCTAGATCCCTCAGAACCACAAGGGCGGGAGACTTAAACCTTGACACGGTTATAAATAGAACGTGCTGGAGGGACAGATTCATCACCCAGAGACTCCCTATGCTGTGGAACAAAATCCCGGTACATGTGAGGCAGAGCACCTCTCTGGCCTTGTTCAAGAGGAATCTTGAACAATGGATGGGAGATTGCAGATATACCCCAGGGAGTACTTCAGTGTCTCTGCTTGACAGAGGCACAGCAAAATGATAGGCATAGTTTTTATTCAAACTAAAGGGGTGGCGAAAGCCACATAACTATGGGCTAGGCTTATAAATGCCCTTGGGCAGATAGCCTAGTATGAACCTATATATATATATATATATATATATATATATATATATATATATATATATATATACACACACACACACACACACACACACACACACACACATATATATATATATATATATATAGAGAGAGAGAGAGAGCAAAGCTTTCACCATGTGGAAATGTCCCTTGGCATGTATACAGTCTCTCCTTGATTCAATAATCTTATATGCTAATCAAGATGGAAATGTTGAACCAATCATAATTTGTTAAATTCTAGCCAATCATATTATGCTGATTATAGCCAATCATATTATGTTTATTATAGCCAGTCAGAACACACTTACCCAGACTTACCCCTTTACCTTGAGTTGTTTAGTATCAAGTCATGACCATTGTAACCTGTAATCACACTAAGTGTGCATCCATCTAATGAATAAAAGATCTGCACAAATGGAATCCTGTGCTTTATTTTGCTGACTAGGAAAATAATGAAGCAATATACTGCACTCAAGGGAAAATTAACTATCAGGTAGCACAGGTCAGAAGTCCATAGCTCTAGAACCCCATAAGGAGTGTTTTCCTTGCAAAAATCCTTCTCAAGATAAACACAAGGAGATACAATATAAGCAAATAGATGACAGACTGAAAAAATATTTCCAAAATTGCAGATAGGTGGAAAAAGTGAAGAGGAACATTATATTTTGAATTAATCTGCGAAACAGTGAGTTACCTGTTATAGTTTTATAACAAATGGAATAACTGAGATCATGCTATGTATGTATGTATATATATATATATATATATATATATATATATATATATATATATATGGGTTCCTATTATATAACCGAAGATGCAATCCTTTGAATACATCTTGATCGAACTTGAAAGCATGAAACAGCAAAATAGCGAAATGACATATAAGCGATTTCTTTCCCTGGGAACTAAATCACTTGGCTGCCTCCGTTACTTTGCTGTTTTCCTCACTGCAGTGTGATCTCGGAGTTGGTATATTTAAGTATACCGGGGTGTGGGGGGCAAAGGCCCCCTCATCGGGGGTTGTTAGAGACAAAGCCCCCCACTTTATGTAATGTTTTGAAGTTTTTATTTTTATTTTTTTTTTTTGTGGAACAGCGATTTTTTTCCCTGGGAAAAATATCACTGTTCCTAGTGTTTGGGATTGTAAGCTTTCGCTTACATGGGGTCGATAAATCAGCTTTCACTTTTTTAAGCATTCGCTAATTTAATATAGACCTATATATATATATATATATATATATATATATATATATATATATATATATATATGTATGTATATACAGTGTTCTGTTGTGCAGATCTACAGAAGAAGTATAAAGCATTTATTTAAGTTACAAAAGATCCTCAGAAAATGTAATTGTCAAAAATATCTGCTTTCTAAGTGCTACCTCAAAGTGTTCGTATTCATTTGCTAACGTAATGCTGCTGCCCTTTCAGTGTGAGAATAATTCTTTGTGTTTTGTAGATATCCAGCATAATAGCATGGATATTCAGGAAACTACCCAGTATGATCATATTTCCATATGGTGTCACAATGTTTTAGTTCCAGCTGAGTCTGCCCTGAAAGCTCAACCGACTATGAGTCATTATTCAACGTTTACCATAATGATCCCTTTGTGGGGATTAGTTCACTTGTAATGACAGTACTGTGTAACAATCTGTACTCTGACAACTGTATTATCTGTACTTGAATTCAGCTGTGTCGTAATTGTCTTCTTCTAGTTGTGTGTGTGTGTGTGTGTGTGTGTGTGTGTGTGTGTGTGTGTGTGTGTGTGTGTGTGTGTGTGTGCATGTGTGTGTGAGTGAATACATTACTACACATACACATACACACACACACACACACACACACACATATATATATATATATATATATATATATATATATATATATCAAAAAGCTGAAAACTGTGCAGAAACACGACAAGCAAATCAAAATCCTTTAAAACCAAAAAAGTTTTAAAGGATTTTGATTTGTTGCCTGTCGTGTTTCTGCAGTTTTCTGCTTTTTGCTGTTTGTTTTTTGCTCCATTGGTATCTGTGCAGTTTGTTGCTGAGTAGTTCATTTTTTTCTGATGTTCTGAATTTAAATATAGATATATATATATATATATATATATATATATATATATATATATATATATACACACATACACACACATACATGTGTCTGTGTGTGGGTGAGGGGTCTATGCCATAAGATCAAAAGTTCAAAAGACTTAAAGCCAAAATATCTAAAACTCAAAATATCAAACATGAGGATTTGTCTCTTCTCCACTATTGTGTGACCTTGTAGTTGACATGTATAGTTAGTAGGGGGTGTGGGGGTACAGGGAAGCTTACTAGCTGCATTAAATGTTTTCAATATTTTGTGTTTTAGATATTTTGGCTTTCAGTCTTCTGAACTTTCAATGTTATGGCATAAACCCATACATGTATATATATATATATATATATATATATATATATATATATATATACACACACACACATATATATATATATATATATATATATATATATATATATATATATATATATATATATATATTTCTTGTCTTGTCTCTCTGTTTTAATTCTGATATATTCATACAGACTCAGTAAACAAATTTAAAATAAAATAACTTCTACACCTCTTGCTATTACCTCTTCCAACTCTGCCTGTCACCTACTGTCTATCTCCTGCTATCGTTGCTCTCACACACCCTGTCATTCATGATGCTGCCCCCTCTGCTGTGTTAGTTCACTTCTCATATACTCGCTATCATCATCCCTGTTCTTAAGTAGTGACCCATCTCCCCATAATTCTCCCAATGCTCCCCTACTGAAGATTATTGTTACCTCCACCTTTTAGCTGTCAACAGTACCTCAAAAACCCCTTTATAACCTCCTCAATAAAACTCAGCATCTCTTTTGTTGCTGCTAATATGGTTTCTGCAAATATATGAAGATATGTGTAGATGCAAATGTCTTCCCTTTTTTTTGACATGTTAGTCAGTCTATCAAAGAGCATTATTTCACATGACTATGAATGACTACAATGTCTGGACCTCTGCTGAAGGGCAGAGCATCTTATCTCTTTACAATGTCTACTCATGTGTAGTCCTATTGCCTCATCCTAAGATCTTGGAGAATGTATTCTTAACTAGATCCTGCAATAGGTCTCTCAGTATCGTTCTCACACCCTTTTACCTGTTCAGCATGGTTATTTCATCCTTTTACCTGTTCAGCATGGTTATTTCATCCTTTTACCTGTTCAGCATGGTTATTTCTTAGCCATAGTATTCAAACTGATCTACTAATAGTCACTCGTTTTTCTTTGGGAAATTATTTTAATGTAAATATTGCCAATATCCTGGCAGATCGATTCAGTGCAAACTTCATCCCCCTCTCACCCCCTAAAGGGCCCATCTCAATACCGAAAGATTGCCAAGTTCTGGTAATAACAGCCACACAGGTAAAAAACGCACTCTCCAAAGCTAAGAATACAGCATCCATGGGATCAGATGACATCCCAGGCTGTGTACTACATGAACTACAAAATGAACTGGCACCTTACTAAGTGTCATGTTTAATCATAGCCTCACCTCAGACTTCGTGCCCACTGAATGGCGCACAGCTACAGTTATCCCACTCCACAAGGGGGATCCACCTTGGATCCTGGGAACTACTGCCCCATCAGTATGATGAGCCTGATCTGCAAGGCCATGGAACATATTATCATGGAACTTATAAACAAAGACATTGGCAACCTTCAAACACTGGACCCCACGCAGTTTGGGTTCGTGAAGGGCTGATCTTGTCTCCTGAACCTGATTGACTTCTTTGAATCAGACTCCAGAGCTGTGGACAAGGGTAAGGTGGTCCATACAGCCTATATGGACCTTGCCAAGGCTTTCAACACCATCCCTCACTCTGGAATCATAGATAAATTTACTAAGCTGGGCATTAATCCCTATGTCACTCAATGAGTTGCCAACTGGCTTACTGACAGAATGCACACTGTAAAAGCAGTCAACTCCAAATCCGGCTCCAGACAAGTGACAAGTGGAGTACCTCAGCGTTTAGTCCTGGGACCGCTCCTGTTTGGCATCTACTTCTCTGATGTACAGGCCAACACTAAGGTACTCTGGCTAACAAAGTTCACAGATGACTGCAAACTGGGAGCCATTATTGAATCCCCAAATGATGTGGATATTCTACAAAAGGGCCTTACAGAAACAGATGTTTGGTGCCAGAGCCATGGGCTCAAGCTCAATGCCAAGAAATGTATAGTTATCCCCTTTGGGAAAAAACATGCACCCGTGAATTACCACATAGGTGGCAGTAGACTAAACACTGAAATTGTGATGAGAGACTTGGGGACACAGGTGGACAGTGGTCTCACCTTCGATAACCACATCACCACAACAGTCAGGAAATCCTTCTATGTGGCACACCTCATCACTAAGGGATTTTCATCCAGAAAGGAGGTCATTGTCCCACTGTACTCATCCCTCATTAGACCCATTATAGAATACAACACCCTGTTTGGTATGTACCTCTCAAGACATCTGCAACAACTGGAAAGGCCACAGAAATACTTCACTAAAAGAATCATAGGCCTAAAGCAGATACCCTGTGCTGACCATCTAAAAAAACTCCACCTATACTCTGTCGCATATTGTCTACTCAGAGGCAATCTCTGCTTAACATACAAGGCCATGTCAAACCCAGAGCTATTGGACATGCTACACTTAAAGAAATCCCAATCCCTCAGAGACACACGCTCCAGGGATCTAAACCTTGTCATCACAATGAACAAAACATGCTGGAGGGATAGATTCCTGACCCAGAGACTCCCCAGACTCTGGAATAGACTGCCCATACATGTCAAGCAGAGTGCCTCTTTGGCCCTATTCAAAAGGAACCTTGATGATTGGATGGGTAATAGGAAATTCACCCCAGGGATCACGTCAGTCACCCTGCTAGACAGGGGTCCAGGGAAGTAAATACTGTGGGAAGAAAAAGCCAGGGAATTGTTATGGCTAGGCTTGTATAGGCCCTAGGGCTGATAGCCTAGTACCAACCTATGAACTGTACAGGTCCTTTTCCTTGAGTTCGTAAAAGTCATTGACGCAGATAACCCTTCAAACCTCCTGCAGCATCTTCAGAACTATGCTTTGACTCTTCCAGTTGTTCACTGGTTCTCTGTTTACCTGTAGAATAAAGATCAGGTAGTAAGGTGAGCTAATAACTTTTTCTAAAGACCTTTTTTGTATTCTAAACAGATCGATTATCATCTCCCTTCTTTTCACTATCTTTCTAAATGAAATGCCAGAAAATCATCCTTTAGTAAAGTTCATTCATTATGCTGTTGTCTCAGTGGTTGTGGATGAATCTACTAATATAAAAAATAATGTTCATTATTATTAGAGATACAGTTCATTCTATCTATGTATTTATGAATAATGGAGCTGTTGTTCATGAATGAAACAGACTATAAATAACGAAACAATGCAAATATCAGTGATGTCCATGTAATGGATCTTTTCTTTCCATGCCTCTGCTGAAAAAATGGCACTGCTCAGTCGGACTTTCCCAGTAATCAAATGCCAATAAATAAATATTTCTTTTGCTTTATCAACCAACTAGGTAAGGCTAGTCCAAAGACTCATTTTTGGTGTGACCCAAGCCAAGACAGTGGTAACAGCATCACAACATAGTATAATGTACATATTAGGTAGTTATTCCAACTACATATAGTTCAGTGTCTAGTACTAAAGTATTTGTAATACTTTACATATAATTATTACATATAATTATTCTGTAGGGCCACAGTATTGCATATTCTTATCAGATAAGTGTTTATATTCTTGTGTGTAGAATGCATTAATACTACAATCCTACAGTTCCCAGAGGCTCCATCTTAGGACCCCTACTGTGTGATATATTCACCAATAACTTAAATGCTGCCTCCTCCCCTGGAAAGCCGGTTCAGTATGCAGATGATTCCACCTTAATCTGCACCTTTCGCACTTTCCCAGAACTACTCAATACTCAAAAATCATTCACTGCTATTGAATCATGGCTTACAGATGCCCAACTTGTTCTGAATCCCCCCAAAAAACAAACTTATAGTCTTTCACCCCAAAAATACCACCCCCAGCTCTGACAAAGTTAACATCCATTCAGCAGACAACACTATCATGGAAAGAGTACAAGAAACAAAATAACTACCATGTAATTATCGATGACAAACTCGCCTTCAATCTCCGCATCCAACGAAACATAAAGAAAACCCCCAAGAAACTAAGACTTCTCTTCAGAAACAGACAATTCCTTATCACATCAAACAAGACTACGGTAGCAAAAACTTTCCTTCTCCCCTCCCGACTTTATGGTTCTTGTATACTCACTAATCTGCAAAACCGCACCAAGACAAAAATGAAACAATGCTATAACAAAGTTCGCCACAAACCCAAATACCATATACAACACTGTAAACCACTATGGGAACTAAATTGGCTTGAACTCCCCAACCAACTAACATATATCCAACTAACTACTATACACAACCTAATCTACCAACCCACTGCCTGTCCTGCCCTGGATAAGCTTGTCAAACACTACATACCAAGCAGACCACTCAACAGAGTCAACAGAGACATCTAAGCAGAAATGCAAGAAACCTCCACCCCCCCCTCAACACAACCCAAATGACACCTAGCCCACAAACTCCATGTGCCACTCAACCACAGCCCATAAGGCATAACAATGTACCCAACAGTCTAGCCATAGGTGACTCTATAGTCAGGCCCACTGATGTCCCACTCACCAGGCTAAACAAGGAGAAAGTTCCTGTCAGCTGCCTGTCGGGTGCCAGGATCCACCACATAATGCACGCACTCAGGTCACTCCACAACAAGTACAAATATGACTCTGTCATTGTCCATGTTGGTGTGAATGACCTGAGATGTACCTCCCTGGACTACATGAAATAAGACATGGAGGAGCTCTCTGATCTTGTAGCCCAGACAGGTATGACCCTAGCCCTGAGCAGCATCCTGCCATCACCCAGAATGATACCACAATACAAGGACAAAATGATTGACTTCAACAATTGGCTAAGCTTCTGGTGTCATTATAAGGGGATCCAGTATCTGTTTGCCTGGGATGACATGATCGACATACCACGATGCTATGCCAGAGATTGCCTGCACCTGTTGCCCTTGGGATTCTGGATACTGGCTAAGGCTCTTGCCACCCCTATAGTAGCTTTTTTAGGGAAGGTTCAAATGAGAAATTCACCACCGTAACAGGTACAAGCAAGCAAAATCTGAGAGGAATGCTACTCAATACTAGAAGTCTAAACCTCAAAATGCATTCACTCGAGGCACTCCTTAAAATGGAGAACATTGACATCTGTGCAGTGACAGAGACCTGGTTCAAGGCTCCAGAGAGCACCCCTGTATTACCAGGCTATAATTAATACCACACCTTTCGGCCACCTAACCTGGACCAAAACACTAAAGGCGGAGGCGTGTCCATCATTAAAGATATCCACACCTCCAGGCTAGTTGCTCAGCATAATGCATCTGAGATTATCCAAGTGAACTAACTCTGGGCAAGACCGCAATCCAAACTGTAACTTGCTACAGATCCCCCACCATGCCCCAGGATTCCCATTCCTCATTTCTTGACACACTGGAAAATATTAGGGTACAACCAAACACCCTAATAATGGGCGATTTCAACTACCCCACCATTAACTGGGAAAACTACTCATGTACCAACTCCTTTGCTCAACATTTTCTGGAATCTGGAATTCATAAATTCCAGCGCCTTGGATCAACTTATCAACACCCCCACCAGGGGCAGCAATATCCTAGACCTGGTCATTACCAACATGGGCGACCAGTGTTCCACACCAGAGGTCATTTCCTCATTGGTCAGATCTGACCACAAGCTAATCACCCTAGTCATCCACTTCTCGCCCCCACCCCCCATTAGGGAAACCACCGTAAAAAGTTTCTCCAAAGCCAACTTCACGCTTCTTAAGACAGAAGTAGCAAACTTCACGACACCCATGCAGACGGACAATAGAGGTATGACTGCTGAATCCTACACAAATGCACTTTATAAGCACTTACATGAGTGCATGGATCGTGCAATCCCTAACAGAACCAAGATGCTATCCTCCAAAAACAGGAAGCTAATCTGGTGGTCCCCTGCCATAAACAAACTCTACAACAGAAGAAAGAAACTGTTGCAAAAAAGAGTAAAATCCCATGACTGGAGGAACTCCCTGGTCAGACTCAATAAGAAACTGAGATCCCTCATAAAATCCTCCAAAGGTAGTTACAAAAGCAATATCACCACTGATTCTAAAGACAACCACAAAGCATTCTATAGCTATGTCAAGAATCTCAATGGCAACACTCAGATCTGCTCTGAGTTACAGCACAATGGCACTAAATATACAGAACCAACTGATATTGCCAACATCCTGGCAGATAGGTTCAGTGCTAACTTTACCTCCCTATAGGGTCCATCTCTATACCAGAAGAATGAAAAGTTCCTGTAATCACGGCTGCACAGGTAAAAACCACAATCTCCAAAGCCAAGAACACAGCATCCATGGGACCCCAGGCTGCATTCTACACAAACTACAGAATGAACTGGCACCCCACCTAAGCACCATGTTCAATCATAGCCTCACCTCAGGCTTTGTGCCCACTGAATGGTGCACAGCGATGGTTATCCCACTCCACAAAGGGGGTGCCACCACGGACCCTAGGAACTACCACCCCATTAGCCTAACGAGCCTGGTCTGCAAAGCCATGGAACGTATCATCATGGAACTTATAAACAAAGACATTGGTAATCTCCAAACTTGGGGCCCCACCCAGTTCGGATTTGTAAAAGGCAGTTCATGTCTCCTAAACCTGACAGACTTCTTTGAAGCAGTCACCAAAGCCATAGATGAGGGTAAGGTGGTTCACACAGCCTAGCTAGATCTAGCCAAGGCTTTTGACACCATCCCCCACTCTGGTATTATAGATAAACTCACTAAACTAGGTATAAATCCCTATGTCACAAGATGGGTTGCCAACTGGCTCCCTGACAGAACCCACACTGTGAAAGTAGCAGACTCCAAATCCGACTTCAGACCAATAACAAGTGGAGTAGCACAGGGTTCAGTCCTGGGTCCTCTCCTATTTGGTATCTACTTTTCTGAAGTGCAGGCTAACACAGAAGGTCTTTGGCTAATGAAGTTCGCAGATGACTGCAAACTAGGAGCCATAATCAAAACTCCTAACAATGTGAACATCCTACAAAAGGGCCTCACTGAGACAGATGCCTGGTGTCAAAACCATGGCCTCAAGCTCAATGCCAAACAGTGCATTGTCATCCCCTTTAGTAAAAACTCTGTACCCATGAGTTACCACATAGGCGGTAGTCTACTTAACACCGAAAGTGTGATAAGAGACGTTGGGACACAGGTGGACAGTAGTCTCTCCTTTGATAATGACATCACCACAGTAGTCAGAAAATCCTTCTACGTGGCACACCTCATCACAAAAGGTTTCTCATCCAGGAAAAAAGTGGTCATTGTTCCCCTCTACTCATCACTCATAAGACCCATTATAGAGTACAACGCCCCTTTTGGTATGTACCTCACAAGACATTTACAACAACTGGAAAGGCCGCAGATATATCTCACAAAGAGGATTACTGGCCTCAAACAGATGCCCTATGCAGACCGTCTCAAAAAACTCCAGCTTTACTCCATCACATATCGCCTACTCAGAGATTATCTCTGCCTAACATACAAAGCTATGTCAAACCCAGAGCTGTTGGACATGCTCCACTTAAAGAAATCCCAATCCCCCTGAGCTACACGTTCTAGGGACCTAAACCTTGTCACCACAATAAACAGAACATGCTGGAGGGATAGATTCCTGTCCCAGAGACTTCCCATGCTCTGGAACAGACTACCTATCTATGTCAAACAGAGCTCCTCATTAGCACTCTTCAAGTAAAATCTTGATGATTGGATGGGAAATAGAAAATTCACCCCGGGGATCACCTCTGTGGCTCTGCTCAACAGTGGCACAGGAAAATCATTTTCTTGGGTGGCAAAAGCCAGGGTACCTTTTTGGCTGGGCTTGTATAGGCCCCAGGGCCGATAGCCTAGTACATACCTATGAACCTATGATTGGATGGGAAATAGGAAATTCACCCCAGAGATCACTTCTGTGACTCTGCTTGACAGGGCACAGGAAAATAATTTTCTTGGGTGGCAAAGGCCAGGGTACCTTTTTGGCTAGGCTTATATAGGCCCTAGGGCCAATAGCCTAGTACCTACCTATGAACCTCAGATCAGAAGACAAAAACCTATTAGGAATCTCCAAACCTTCTAAACAACCAGGTCAATCTCTATACTCATACTCAGTTTCTAAACTATGGAATTTTCTCCCACCAATCACCATGTTAACCCCAAGCCTACCACTCTTTAAAGCCTCTTTAAAAGCACACCTAAATAAGTCTTGGCTCTGCACTTGTTTACGTCCATATTACCCCAACCCCTACTGCTGCTTCTTCTACCCACCCCCTTATACTCTTCAGTCTCCTCTACCCTCTGTATATCTTTGAAGACTACAAATAGTTATGGTACTTCTCCACTTATCCAAGTAAAGCTGTCTATATGATCTTGTATAGTCTAGCGTAAGCCTATTCTCATGATTAATATGCTTCTAAATACATTAACTATTTTCTTCTCAAGTAATTTACTATCAATACATAGTAATGTTTTAGAAATTAAGCAAAACGCTAAGCAACTGTGCACCTTTGCTCTCAACTTTAACCTGTCTGCAATGTATTATGTAAAGTCTTAACAAACATTTTTGTTGTAAAAATTGTAACTGATCTCTTTATATGTATCTAAATGTCTAAATGTGGAGCTTTTCTCCCCGGGCCTCTGCTAAAAACAGGTTATGTGACCCAGTTGGACAAGCCTGATTAACAAATGTCAAATAAATAAATAAATAAACACACAATTGCTAGATACAGCTTTCCTAACTAATATCTGATAAATAAGAAAGTGCTTGATACGTTTTTGGTAGTGTGACATTCCATACACCTATTTTGTTGGGAAATGTACATTGTTCTGATGGATTCATATGGAAGAAGAGCATTTTCTAGTGTTCATTTTATAACTACGGATTTACAGAAAACTGAGCTAGCACAGTATATAATACTATTTTTACCTAACCAACCAATCTAAAGTCATGCCTTTTGGAACTAATTAAAAAGCTCAGTCAGCAATGTCCATGCCCATTTCAAGAACCTACAAGAAAAGACCACATCCTTCAAATACTTGATCCTATGGCTAGACCAAAATCTAAACTTCTAACCGCATATCAGTCAAACTACAACCGAGACCCAATACGTTTTCTTGTGGATGTTGAAAATCCAACACTTTTTATCCTCAGTATATAGGTAAGTCATAGGAAAACAGCTCATACAAGCTCAGCTATGGTACGGACATCCAGATGTAGCTTCAGATTCAACAAAGAACATCAACAAACTACAGGCAACACTCAGCATAATATGCCAGTTTATTAACATTGCCCTAAGAAAGGAAGATCACTGCTCAGTAATAAAAAAAAATGACTTGCAGCCCAACGGCAGATTACTCTGTTACTGAGCTAAATTGTAATTCTTTCTCTTACTTTGCTGGTAGGTTTTCAGTAAGGTAAAGAGCTTACCTTAGAGTCTTAGTCTTAGAGCTCAACCACAAACTGCCCCTTCTTTCAATACATCCTACAGTGTCAAATAATGCAGTAAACACAGCTTTTCAGTTCATGGCAATAAAGTCTGGGAATTTTTCCTTCATCCATCAACTACTGCATTCTAAATAGTCCAAGAACTACCCCACAAAAAAATTCATAGTAAGGAAAACATACGTCTATAGTACCTGTTGTCTTAATTTGATTCTAACCTCCATTCTGTCTTCATGATACCTAATCAGTTCTCCCCAATCAGCTTTGTTCCCTCTGCTTAACTATACTTTACCCTCACAATCCTCTGAAAAACATTAAAAAAACAAGTGGCAAACATATTTTTCTTTTTATCTACTGCACTCTGACAAACTGTAAATACTTCTTTCCAGATGCTTTTGTGTATCAGACAAAGCCCTTTGACTCAGTATGCATTATGTAACCACAGCACTCTGGCAAACTGTTGAAAACTTGTTCAAATGTTTACTTTGATTTAATTTATATAATGCAACATTCTTGACTAACTCTGTTAACTTTGTAGTTTTATGGGTGAACGTTGCTTCTTTTTTTTACAGTATGTGGCTTGGAGTAAAAATATTGAATGTTTGCTAATGTTTTCTTTTATTCTTAGGCTGAGTCTGAAATAGGTCCTTTTGATCAATGTTCTACCCTGGACCAGAAATCTAAAAAAATAAAATAAATAGTATTTTATATACGATTTACAGAAGTTTTTACAGTGGTGAGGTTCAACAAGACTGTGCAGCATTTGAGTAGCTTTTCGTGTGATTGTTACTCAATTGGTTGTTAAGTTAGCCACTGTTAGGGTAGCTACATTTATGGTCTTCCTTTTCATCCTCCAATAATTGTTCACAGAATGTTGGTGGCAGTTCATTGCCACTCCTTTATTTAGCTACATTGTATATCATTAGTACAGCATTGTAAAATTTACAGTGACAGCTGTACTTTGATATTTGGTATACAATGTAACCAAACACTAGAATGGCACTGAACTACCTAACAATGTAAATATTGTTGTGTATGGGTATTAATTGTGTGTGTTTACTTTTGTGCAGGTGGAAACTATTATATTGTGCAGATTTTGTTAGCAAACCTTGCATTTATTGAGTTTTTTTCCTTTGCTCAATTGGATATCCCAGTCAACAAACAAATACATGGGAGAATGGAAGCATGCATCCATACTTTAGCATTCTGGGCACAACTAAGGTAGTGTCTTGTCTGACGTGTAAAGTCAGGAAAGAGGGAATGCAAACAATTCCAGTAGATGATGGTGACACTACCCTGACCCACACAGTTATAATGGTCTCTCCTCCCAGATTTTACATTGGGAGTGGCTGCAGTCCAGGGAGTAATCTATACATGGGCTGAGGGTTGAATGTGGGGTGTCTTGGGGTCATATGTTTTCTGGGACAAAATTAATGTACTCGGTTGGCCCTGGTTGTACCTGAAAAAAGTCATTGGAACAGTGCACCTAGCAAGTTAACAAATGCAAAATAAAATAAATCAGACTCAAGTTAACTTCATGGGATTTTTGTGTAGAACAGCCATAGTGTAAAAACATTAAACTGCATATAGTCCTGCAGTCTAAAGATTAGGTAATTTTGTTTTATTAAAATGACTACAATAATTACACCTGGTACACTAGTGAACACCTTTAATATAGAAGAATTATCTGAACATTGAGTTGCCAAAGACAAGGACAGGCAAAACATCTTTTGCTGGGTAGACTTTTACTTCCTGAAACAATACAACTGTTGTATTTTGTTTGCTGGGTAGACTTTTCCTTCCTGAGACAATACAAATGTTGTATTTTGTTTCCTCGGTAGACTTTTCCTTCCTGAGACAATACAATTGTTGTATTTTGTTTGCTGGGTAGACTTTTACTTCCCTGGACAATACAAATGTTGTATTTTGTTTCCTGGGTAGACTTTTCCTTCCTGAGACAATACAATTGTTGTATTTTGTTTGCTGGATAGACTTTTCCTTCTTGAAACAATGCAACTATTGTATTTTGTTTGCTGGGTAGCTTTATCCTCTTGCTTTGATGGCTTCCATTTCTTTTGACACAAAAGTAAGTATCTGGGCATTTAACTGACAAATATAAACTTATAATTCACCGAAACTAACTTAATATGCATTTATTTCAGGAGGTGGACAGTAGTCTCTCCTTTGATAATCACATCGCCACAGTAGTCAGGAAATCCTTCTACATGGCACCCCTCATCACAAAAGTTTTCTCATCCAGAAAAAAAGAGGTCATTGTTCCCCTCTACTCATCACTCATTAGACCCATTATAGAGTACAATGCCCCTTTTGGTATGTACCTCACAAGACATCTACAACAACTGGAAAGTCTGCAGAAATACTGCACAAAGAGGATTACTAGCCTCAAACAGATGCCCTACGCAGACCGTCTCAAAAAACTCCAGCTTTACTCCATCGCATATCGCCTGCTCAGAGGTGATCTCTGCCTAACATACAAAGCTATGTCAAACCCAGAGCTGTTGGACATGCTCCACTTAAAGAAATCCCAATCCCTCCGAGCTACACACTCTAGGGACCTAAACCTTGTCAACACAATAAACAGAACATGCCGGAGGGATAGATTCCTGTCCCAGAGACTTCCCATACTCTGGAATAAACTACCTATCTATATCAAACAAAGCTCCTCATTAGCACTCTTCAAGAAAAATCTTGATGATTGGATGGGAAATAGGAAATTCACCCTGGGGATCACCTCTGTGACACTGCTCGACAGTGGCACAGGAAAATTATTTTCTTGGGTGGCAAAAGCCAGGGTACCTTTTTGGCTGGGCTTGTATAGGCCCCAGGGCCGATGGCCTAGTACCTACCTGTGAACCTATGAACCTGAGCTGCAGATTGGGTTTAGCTGCCATTTTACGTACAACACTTGTGTTGAGGGTACAATACATCATAGCTCTCTGCTGCTCATTGGACTGTCTGCATTTTGAATTATTTTATTTTTTTACAAAGGTAAAAACACTCTACTTAGACCTTTTCCAGTTATGAGCTGTTAGAATGGTAAAATAAAATATAGAGTTAAAAACAAAACATTAAATACAGTAGTGTGTATGATACAAATAAAAACATATAAAACAGGAAGAAATACTCAAAATACTCATCTGTTACTGCATGATAAGTAACAAAAACAGCACAGCAGTGCACAAGATTCAAAGTACTGCAAACTGAGGGAATGCATTAGAATATACTGCCAAAGTAATTACTGGCTGGCTTTCCATACTATGTGCCAACATTTCTGGCAAACAGTGGCATTTCACACTACATTTTGGAAATCACGTTGCATTATTCAAAAATGAGAACAGTGAAGGAGTTACCTGTGCAAATTATGTGTAACGTTTTTAGTCCTTAGCAAGGATTCTAATGTGGGATAATGTTTCAAGTACATTACCTTTGTAGAACATACAATGAGGAAATAGTGCAGCCCTTGAACCTAAATGGAGGATTTTAGCTGTTTGTATAAACTGATGAACCAGTATTGGGTCATTCACCATAAAACTGCAGATCTTGTTAAGTGCAGGTTATAGTTAGTGCCAGTGTCTCAGCAGGTTTTACACTTCCCTTTGATGATTGAAAGATCACAAGGCTGTGGGTTCTAATCTAATGATGGGTGACTGGATTCACAGTCCACTTTAGCTGGATACTGCACTACTGAGGTACCTTTTTTGCATGGAACAATAATTAAAACAACGAGGCCCCATCAGGCAGAGTTTGTAGTAGCTGACATAAATGTTAAAGATCCCAACACCTGATGTCCTGCCTAAGCCATCTAATGAGGTCAACGGAAGTAAAGAAGCAAATTCGCTTTAGGGAGACCCACACCATTCTGTCAGAAGGAGGGGCACAGATCAAGCCATAATGCCAGATATCTGAGTAGCATTACTGAATTTAGACATATGTCTTGAGGTAGTTTAACAAGTCAGTGGCCGATAGTATTGCTAAAACTTCTTTTCATTCCAAATGTCCCCTCACGAAGAACCTTAAGGTGAGGCAATATTTATGGCACTACTGGTGCAGCTTTGCCAAGCAGTGGGAGAGGTTATTGCCAATTATCATGGCACATTTTCTGTAATCTATATGTCATCAACATGTAGCGTTACATGGATTTCAGGAAGGGTGATGGCTGGTAAAACAACAGTGGGCTCAGGAATGACCACAGGGAATGCCTACGGTGACTGGTAGCAACACCTACAGTGACAATGATTCAGTGAGATGGACACTGGTTGTGGTTAATAGCAGAGCCCCCAGAATAGAAACCTAAGAGAAATCTACAGTGACAGTCACTTGGATAGGGACTGACTGCAGAAATTAAATTAAAGTCGTGTACCAACCATAACATTAGACCTTTTTTATCTACCAACCATAACATTAGACCTTTTTTATCTACCAACCATAACGTTAGATCTTTTTTATCTACCGGCCATAACGTTAGACCTTTTTTAATCTACCGACCATAACGTTAGACCTTTTTTATCTACCAACCATAACGTTAGACTTTTATCTACTAACCATAATGTTAAACCTTTTACATCTACTCATCACAAGGTTAGATCTTGATGACCCATATTCATCCACTTCAACTGCAGGATTGCAGGCTATGTGCAAGAATCACCAAGTATGTTTAAGAATCTCCCAGGTTCTAAACTTCTCCCTTGCTCCCATAATGGTCCTTACCTTCCCCCTCTTTATAGATCAAGTTTGAACTTAGGAGCAAATGCATTTGCATAATTCTCAAAACACCAGTGGTAGATCTGATAGATCCCTTTGCAGAGGAATTACGAGAGACAGGGAAGGCGGGCGAGTTTGTTGAAGTGGACAGACATGGATCATTAAGATTTAAGACCTTGGTAAGTTAGGTACATAACTTTCATGTCAAACATGATCTAGTCTATCTTCTATGGTCTTGAGGCACCTGTTGGAGATTGCTTTTTTTTTTTTTTTTTGCCTTTTTTGGCTGTTACTTTTTGATGTGCTAAAAAGATCTGAAGTGAAAGGGATGCAGGTCTGGGGGAAAACAAATGGTATTGTATATTATTGGTGATTCTTGCACATAGCCTGCAATCCTGCAGTTGAAGTGGATGAATATGGGTCATCAAAATCTAACCTTGTGATGAGTAGAAGTAAAAGGTTTAACATTATGGTTAGCAGATAGACCAGTGACAAGTGGAGTACCACAGGGTTCAGTCCTGGGTCCTCTCCTGTTTGGTATCTACTTCTCTGAAGTGCAGGCCAACACAGAAGGTTTTTGGCAAACAAAGTTTGCAGATGACTGCAAACTAGGAGCCATAATTGAAACTCCTAACGATGTGGAAAAACTACAAAAGGGACTCACTGAGATAGATACCTGGTGCCAAAGCCATGGCCTGAAGCTCAATGCCAAAAAGTGCATTGTCATCCCCTTTGGTAAAAACTCTGTACCCATGAACTACCACATAGCTGGTAGTCTACTTAATGCCGAAAATGTGATAAGAGACCTTGGGACACAGGTGGACAGTAGTCTCTCCTTTGATAATTACATTGCCACAATGGTCAGGAAATCCTTCTACGTGGCTCATCTCATCACAAAAGGATTCTCATCCAGAAAAAAAGAGGTCATTGTTCCCCTCTACTCATCACTCATTAGACCCATTATAGAGTACAACGCCCCTTTTGGTATGTACCTCACAAGACATCTACAACAACTGGAAAGACCACAGAAATACCTCACAAAGAGGATTACTGGCTATAAACAGATGCCCTATGCAGACCGTCTCAAAAAACTACAGCTTTACTCAGACACATATCGCCTACTCAGGGGCAATCTCTGCCTAACATACAAAGCTATGTCAAACCCAGAGCTGTTAGACATGCTCCACTTAAAGAAATCACAATCCCTCCGAGCTACACGCTCTAGGGACCTAAACCTTGTCACCACAATTAACAGAACATGCTGGAGGGATAGATTCCTGTCCCAGAGACTTCCCATACTCTGGAACAGACTACCTATCTATGTCAAACAGAGCTCCTCATTAGCACTCTTCAAGAAAAATCTTGATGATTGGATGGGAAATGGGAAATTTACCCAGGGGATCACTTCTGTGGCTCTGCTCGACAGGGGCACAGGAAAATAATTTTCTTGGGTGGCGAAAGCCAGTGTACATTTTTTTGCCTAGGCTTGTATGGGCCCTAGGGCTGATAGCCTAGTACCTACCTATGAACCTATTATCATCTCTGAAGTGAAAGGGATGCAGGTCTGGGGGAAAACAAATTATATTGTATATTATCATCTGAAGTGAAAGGGATGCGGGTCTGGGAGAAAACAAATGGTATTGTATATTATCATCTGATGTGAAAGGGATGCAGGTCTGGAGGAAAACAAATGGTATTGTATATTATCCTCCTGATCTATTTATTCTGTGTAATGGTCTGTCATGCAGAAAGATGCAGGGACAGCTGACCCTGATGGGCTCCAGAGGGGACAGTACGGCAAGTATTCAGTAGTTTTGTAGGGAGGACTACAGAAACCTAGTTTTGAAAGCCATTTCTGCTACTGAAGAAACATCCTTCACAGCCACTTTTTTTGTTTAAACATTGCTGTTCAGTCTGTACCTTTGGGCTCTCTTCAGTGGGCTCTCCTTTTTGAGGGCTCCAGCTACAATCATTAAGAAAGCTACGGGTGTTTTACTCCAATGCTGACAGCCCTTGGGAGGTAAGAAGATTGTGTCTGGTCTACCAAATGAGACTCTCACTAAGCTGGCTGTGAGCCCAGTGAAACCACACTGTCCATGGGAGGAGCCTTCCAAGAAGTCAGAGGAGTGCAGCAGAAAGCTTTCTGTAGGATTTGCTCTTTGGTGGGCCAGGAACCCCTTTGATTGGTTCAAGGAGCCCCCAAATATGGAGTCATTAGGAAGAAAAGTGGGGAGGCCTCTCCATCTTCCAAATCTGTATCTAGTATTGAGGAGACTCTGTGGGTGAGCTGAGATACATCCTCTTGCATTGTGGGTGAGCTGAGATACATCCTCTTGCATTGTGGGTGAGCTGAGATACGTCCTCTTGCATTGTGGGTGAGCTGAGATACATCCTCTTGCATTGTGGTTGAGCTGAGATACGTCCTCTTGCATATCCTTCTTTCTGAGTATACTGAGAAAGGTGTCATTTGACAGACGTGACTCACGCCCAGATACTGTCCAGTATCTATGGCAGTGTTCTGCTCCTCTGCCACTTTGGGGTAAAGATAATGTGGTCAAATTTTTAAATTTACAGTTGTGACCATATGGGTACAAAGTCTTTGCCAGCTACTCCAGGGAATCTTCCAGCTATACAGAGTGTCTCTGCGTCAGATCCTGTCTTTTGGTAGTTAATATCAAGAGGCTCTGCACCTAAAGACTTGACAGACTGACTGGCCATAAGTCAGTGTTAGCTGGACCCATACATCCCCTAGCATCCAGGTTAACACCAGCACCATGGAAAGCTTGATTGCTGAGGCCTCAAATGTTAACATGGTCAACAGTGACAATGATGCTGAGGGTGATGACAATGATACCACTGAGGACCTGGGCCCAAAGCCACCAATTCAGAGGAGGAAGTCAGCACTAATGTACAAGTCAGTGCTGATGTAGCAGATGACAGTCAAAATGCTGACTCCCAAACAGCTGGTACCAGAAAGGGGCCTGGAGGAGAAGCAGCAGAAGTGCAGGGAAAGGGACCTTCACTTTCAGGCCATGAGATGGACAGGGTAGAAAAGACACCCAGTTCACACTGAGCTGTGACTGGGATGTGGGTGGAAACCGGAGCACCCGGAGGAAACCCACACGACCACAGGAAGGACATGCAGACTCTGCACAGAAGGAACCCCAGCTGAGGATAGAACCGGAGAACCTCTTGCTGTGAGGCAGCAACGCTAACTGCTGCACCACTGCAGCCGCCTTTTAAGCTACATTTGACACCTTTTCTAAATCCTTTATTATTGATATTGAAGGCAGAGCTATAAAGATGAGAAAAGAACCACTAACCTCAGAGATAGCTTGCATACTAAATTCTAGTAGAAAAAATACCACAAGGCAGAAACCAGAAAAAACCCTGTCCAAAATTAACAATCCTGTCAGGAAACAGACAAATTAGGCAATAACTACTCACTAAATATAATAAAATGTAAATGATCAAGCACCCTGAAACTACAAAATGCCAGAGAATGTGTGGGAGGGAAGAAGAAGCTGAAACCAGCTAAAGAAAAATGGAGCAAAAACTCACTGCTAAACTGAAACAGGCAAAAAGTTAGCTAAGAAGATAATTAATAGTAAAGGAAACAAATCACTATCAGCGATGTGGGGGAAAAGAATGAAAATAATCTGTGAACTTGGGAGTTGCCGAACTTGCAACTTTACCAAGTGAGAAATCAAATGAAATTTATAGAGAACGGGAGGTGACCATTATGGGAACAAAGGAGGAACTTTAGAGCCTGGGAGAGTCTTAAAGATGCTGACTGTTTCCTGCACCTGCCAGTCCTATGGCTGAAGTGGATGCACTAAATTATATAAGATCAACAGATTCAGAATTGATACCTGGTTGAGGAACAACTGCAGGGAAAATGACAGCATGCGACAGAAACATATTTCACTGTTTACCTTCTACATATCTGATAAAATATGATGGGCAGGGAAATGTTGCCTGCCTGAGCACTATGACCTCAACAAAAATTGGTTCTTCTTGACAAGACCATAACTAGTAAGCCAGATTACTAAGTGACAAGTTACAGCTCTGTTAATATGTATTTTAGAATGTTGTAATTGCACAGCCTGTCCTCCAAAAATTAAGTAGAACTGTTGGTGGGTAGTGATATCAGTATGACAGTTTTCTTTTCAGATCAGGGAATTGGTTGGAACTTGGAGAGCAGTAGATGTTTCACATTGTCTGAAAAAAAACAGCACATTAGTTCATTAGTTTAGCAAATATCTGAGCCATCTATTACTCTGCTGCAAAGAAATATGACATCAAAACAGAGTGTGAAAATAATTTCTAAATATTTATATCCATGACTGTGACTTGTTCTGCACGCTGAGCATAGGGGTTGTCACCTTTTCAAATGGCCAAAGTGGGACATTTTCAGTACAAACATCAGATTTTACAGGCTGACACATGCCCAGTAACTTTTTTGCCTAAATAAAAGCTTATTCTTGTAGCATTTTAGTTGCTTATTCTGTTTATTATAACATTTAGGTATTTTAGATACAGAATAACTGTTTTATGCAACTATTACATAAAATATAGGAAATAATTTTGTCCTAAAATCTCAGGATATTTGCCATTTTTTAATTTTTTTGTCAGGACACAACTGCCCAAAGAGGGACTGTCCCTCACAAAGTGGGTGGGACAGGTGGTAACCCTAGCTGAGCATTCTTGTATACAAATACATATTTTGATTGTGTTTGGAACAATAATATCATTTTTCTGTATGTTCCCAGGTTCACACAGAAATTTGGCGGCCACATTTCTGTGTGAACCTGGAAACATACAGAAAAATAATTTGGAGTTAAAAAGAATTTAGGGCCAAATGTTGGCCCTAAATTCTTTATAACTCCAATAATGAACTGATTATGGTTGGTAGATGGCCTGCCCTCCTGTTTCATCGGTAGACATCTCCCGGATAATTTTATGTTTGTAAGAAACTCGGTAAAATTTTCAGAGTAGTGATGACGGTACATATTACTTATGACACCACCAGGCACATCACGTATCAGTCATGTGCCTCAGGTTTATTACACCCCCATAACGTAAGAGGAGCAGTTTGCGTCACTGCCAGGCTTGTATGCACGGTGACTGTGTTTCCATTTGTTTTCAAGGACCACCCTTTGAAGTTGCCAGGTGGGCCCAGCTTATAAACTGAATTAACGAAGAATGCATCCATTCATATAATGTTAACCAGTTACATTGGCTTCCTAAGTCCTTTAGGCACTCCATCCATACGGTGTAACGGGAAATACCGTTTGCCGGTTTGACTGATCGGGGATACGGTTCCTGAAGCACAAGCGCTTCGATTTTGGAAGGTATTGTATATCCAGAGGCAGGTAAATAGCAGGTGCAGCTGCAGGACTTTAAAGGAGCACTGTGCGCAGTCCTTGCCGCAATGGCAGCATCTCCCCAGTAGGGGCGCTGGTACAGACACCGAGCTTCGCATAGTGGCAGCAGGAAGTGTTGCCTTTGGCTGCAGCTCGGTCCCTCCCCTGCTTGTTCCTGTGGTCAGTTTTCGAAAGGTCTCTACGTAGAAATACTTGGGAAGTGGACAGACTTACGAAAGACGTTGGCTTTTCGTTCTAGAGGCCTTTATTTGCTCCGTTATCTTCTTATCTGCCGCATTAGTCACACGGATTTACTTATTCGGAGGCGGGTGACATGGACGTGGGCCCCGCTGACGGGGCGGCGGAGGTCAGCGGTGGTGGCTCCGGGGCTACCACCACCAGTTCCGTCCCGACCCTCCTTCATGGCTCCGGCTTGGTTGAGTACCCGTCCGGGCTTTTTGCTGTGCCCGCTGTAGGGGAGACACTTCCGCCCGGTAACGCCACGGTTCCTAATATCGGCACCGAAATCCCGGGGGCCGCCCTGTTGACGCATTCTTCCCTCTGGGACCCAGCAGCCAGTACCGACTGGGACCAGGAAAGGGCTTCTCAGCAGTGCATCTTGAGGATCAAGAGGTAAGAAGGGGAGTAAGTGCCCTTCTGTTGTCAGGAAGTTGGGTGTGTGGGACGTGGAGTATTTAAGAGTGGGGTAAATATGCTTCTCACCTTTGTAGGGTTTCAAACATACTTTTACAGAATGGTCATAGTTAGCATTATCTCCAGTTCATAGATCTCTACGTTAATGCTGCTGAGCACCGCATCACAAGATTGCGATGTTTTGGTTACTGTTTGTTTACCCCGTTGCCCTATTAGTTGCTGCAAGTCTTAATGCCAGCCCCTTAGTGAGTAAGTGGTTGTGCTGATTTTTAAGCCCCCCCTTCAGAGAATTGAAGTACCGACAGTGATTGACAAGGTGCTGTTACAATGGTTGTGTGTGTGGTTGTGAAGGCGTGAGGGGCGGGGTGTTTTCTTGTAAACATTGTTTCACAATATCAGTTTTATTCTTGTAACTAGTGTTTCATGTTTTGTCATTCTCTGATGCTGTATGCAAAGAGCTCCCGACTTCTGCTGCTGAGTGTGTGGGTCCTAACTTTTTTTTTTTTGCATATAAAGATTTATTCTGCCTGTTGCTCTGAAGGCAGTTGTATGTGCTTCCCTTACTTTACAGAGTTTGTTTTTCTGTTAGGTCAATGTTTGTTTAAAAAGTACTATCATGCACCGCCTTGTTTTAGTTTCTGAGGGGCCATGCACATACCAACATTATTTAACTGACATTAAGACCCTACTTCTGAACATTTTCTTATTCTAACATCGACAAAACGTGGTGATGGCTGTGTACTGAAACCTGTTAAAATTATGATTTCCACTGTCGGAGACTTTAATTAGTTCAGTGTTAAGAATGTAGTGTGACACTGTTTTTGCATTGGGCATGTCTAGCTAGCCAGGCACCTAACAGGATATGTTTGTCATAATTTTGAAGTGATATGCTGTTGAGGAGAAATGGTTTTGTAATGTTTAAATTGCTATTGTAGTAGAAGTTGAATATGTACTGTGTTGTATTTGCTCCAGTTAAACAAAGAGGCAAACAGTTTTGAATTGAAGATTGCCTGGTCATCTTTCTTTATGGTTTTGGTTGCATCTACACAGTATTTGGGTATAGCCATGTTTTGAAGAAGATACTTGTGGAGAGAGAGAAAATTGGCAGATGGAGCTGTGGGTGTAAATCACTTTTCTGCAACAGCTTTAAAGGTGTGGAGGGATGCTATGGAGTAAAACCCTTGCATTCTGAAAGTTAAGAGGTGTAGGGGTTGTAGGTGACACCTTTGTAATTCAGAGCTTTGCTTACTACTGAAGAACAGGAGATTAGTAGAGGTATTGAGACTCTGTCCTTTTCTATTGGTTTTCTTTAAATGTCCCATATGGAAGGGTCTTGAGAGGACATAATTGAAACCACTGTAGCTGATTTGATTGGTTGCCACATTTAGTAGCATTGTCACCAGTCTGTTGGCTTTATGTAGCAAAGGTCCAAAAGGGCTTTTGCAGAGTAATTGAGCAGGTGCTTGTGGTAAGGAAGTTGAAACGAGCAGAGTGCTAGAAGAAAACTGGTTGAAAGGAAGAGGCAGCTGGGGTAGCTTAGCCTTTGAGAAGAGCAAAATTTATAGGCACTTCTGTCAGTGTGATTTTGACATGAATATTCACTTTCGTCATGAGTCCGAAAAGACTGCGTGTGATAAATATTAAGACTGCGTGTGATAAATATTTATTTGCATGGAGGGAGTTTTTCAATCTGTGTGTGCTTATTATGTTTGCAAAATCTCTCTGGTGCTTGTTTTGTCATAAAGGTTCCCTTGCCGCCCCCCCCCCCCTCCAATATTCTGTCAGCATAGTAGAGAAGTCTGTGATTTTTGCAGATATGCTATAAAACTGTTGTGTTGTCCAATTAAATGGATATATGATCTGGTGGCAGTCCACTCCTGTAGAGTTTGGAAAGAAAGGACTTCTCTCATTGTATGTGAAGCTGTGAGTCTCCCTTACATCAAAGATTTTCTGCCATGTACTTTTGTGGTGGTGTCCTCACCATCCTGAGCAGGAGACACCACTGGAAAAATGATTCTGGGAAGCTGGGAGTAAAAGCATTTCCTGCCAAAAGATTGGTTGTAGTTGTATACTGCTATTTAGGTCTCTCTTGATGGAGAAGACTCGGTCAGAGTGCTAAGGAGTCAATCTTGCGAATATTGAACCTTGAGGGGTCAGTGTAGTACCACCTATGCTGTCTTGCATGTGGCTTCATTACAGTTATATTTTGTGGATCTCCGAACTGAGAGAAGGAACCATTTAGCGGTGGATTACTTGAGTGAAGGTAGCTGTTTTAGGTATCCAAAGTTTGCCTATAGTGGTTCATAAAGCTGACGTATTTTGGTATCTCGTACATCAGTTTATGAGTCGGCTTGAAGTTGAACTAGACTTCATCACTCTTGGTGATCCCTAAAAAAATAAATGTTCTCTGCTAGAGAAGACCGTTCCCTGTCATAACCTTGAGCCCACTGACCACCAGGATAGGTTCCTGCTTCCCTGTGATGCTGAAAAGAATATAGAGTGTTCTAGGAAAATGGATGGGTTGTTACTGAATTCATACATAAATGCTCTGCAGTCATCATGGATTTAAAAGGTTGACCCAGAGGGGGGGGGGGGGGGGGGCGCTCATGGAGTTTGAGGGGGTTGGAATTGTGCAAGGGTGCAGAAATTTGCTAGGAGTGAGCTATGCCCAAAATAAATACACTAGTCTGAAGAGTAGATCCTAGTCAAGATGTCCAGGTCTTTGCAGTAGTGAGTTCTTTCATTGGTGCATAAGGTTATGAGAGTGCCAGTGATCAGGCCCTCGCATTAGTTGGCTAAACTACACTTTTTTGTTTAGTGGCTTTATGGCTGCTACTGTTTTGTTGCAGTCTGTCCAGCAGTAATGGAAGTTACTGGACTGACATAGATGAAAATAAATTGGAGCAGAAGTTGAGCTCTCCAAGAAGGTAGGGTACCAACATCTAAAAGCAATCTTGGAGGCATGAACTGTTGACTTGATCTGTTTGTGAGAATTTGGTCTTGTACTGCTGATCTTTCTCCATTAGACTTTTTGGCTTAATAGCATGAAGGCCTTCTAAGCCTTTTACGTTGTGTGTGTGGCTTTCTAAGATTACTCATTGTATACCTTGAGAATGAAGGGGGATGTCTCCTGTTGAAAACACTGGAGCTTTGTTGACATCAGGTAGATTTGGACAGCTTTTCTTCACTTCCTCCTGGTGGGATTATTAAACCATAACAGATGAAGTACAAAAATGAAAGATGCAGAAAATACAAAGATGTATTCCTCAAAAAGTATTGACTTTTTTCTCTCTCTAAGCTGCCTGGGGCCTTGTAGAGAACATTCATGGTCTTTTGTGGCAGGAAAAATACATATTTTCTATTTTTTGCAGTGCATTATGGGAGTTAGACTAGAAATTTAGCATGTGGAAAGTCTTTGTTTGAGGAGCTGCCCATAATGTTGTGGCCATTTAGTTCTAATTTGTTCTTGTAGCTGAAATTTCTCCAAATTGTGGTTCTTTTATGCTGCTCTGTAATTATACAAACTGAGACACTTTATGATGTGTTGTTACTGTGGCCATTTCCATGTGACCAGAAAATATTTAATATTTCCTCATTTGTGACAGTGTTTATAGTATTTTTTTTTTTTTGCATTTCCAAATAATGACCCCTTCTGTTCTTCACTTAATCGTTGCCGTTTGGATGAGATTTTAAACTGAGGTCTCAAGTGGATGTACAAGATCCCACGACACCTGTCAAATACAGTAGGGTAAGTTTCCCGATGCCCTGACCAAATTTCCCCATGCAGTATAAATAATTTGACTCTTGCATGATAAGACAACAAACCAAACACATAATCACACAAAAACATACTCGGAGGCTCTAAATAAAAATCTGCCTAAGCAGCAGAGACCTCCAAAGCAGACACCCAAGCAACCGCTACCCCAAAACAAAACATGTGCACCACATAGCTCACAAAGCCAGTGTGCCGAACAGTCACAGCCCTTAAGGCTAAACAACACACCTGATACACTTGTAATAGGTGACTCTATCGTCAGGCACACTGACGTCCCGCTCACCAGGCTGAACAAGGAGAAGGTCACGGTGAGCTGCCTGTCAGGCGCTAGGATCCGCCACATAACACAAGCACTCGGGTCACTCCAAGGCAAGTACAAATATGACTCGGTCATTGTCCATGCTGGTGTGAATGACCTGAGACGTACCTCCCTGGACTACATGAAAAGAGACATAGAGGAGCTCTCTGAGCATGTAGCCCAGGCCGGTATGACCCTGACCTTGAGTAGCATCTTACCCTCACCAAGAATGATGCCACAATATGAAGACAAGATGATCAATTTCAACAATTGGCTTAAGTGTTGGTGTCATTCAAAGGGGATCCAATGCCTGTCAGCCTGGGATGACATGCTCGACAAGCCACGATGCTTCGCTAGGGACGGCTTTCACCTGTCACCCCTGGGCTTTCGGATATTGGCAAAGGCTCTTGCTACCCCCATAGTGCCTTTTTTAGGCAAGGCTCAAAAGACAAACCCACCTCCATAGGTATCACAAGGGCTAAGAAACTAAGAGTAATGCTACTTAACGCCAGAAGTCTAAACCTCAAGATGCACGCACTCGAAACTCTCCTTAGCATGGAGAACATCGATATCTGTGCAGTAACAGAAACCTGGTTCAAGGCTCCCGAGAGCACCCCAGCACTATCAGGTTATACCTCATACCATGCTTTTCGGCCCCAAAACTTGGACCGAACCACAAAAGGAGGGGAAGTATCAATATCCGACAAAGATCCCCACACCTCCAGGTTGGTGGCACAGCACGAAGCATCAGAGACTATCCATGTGCAACTAACTGGGGGTAAAACTGCCTTCCAGTTTATAGCCTGCTACAGACCACCCTCCCAAACACAGGAACCCCACTCGGCCTTCCTGAGAATACTGGAAAATATGAAGGTCTCTCCAAACACCATTATATTGGGCGACTTCAACTACCCAAACATAGACTGGGAGCATTACTCTAGCTCCAACACCCTAGCCCAAAGGTTCCTAGAATTTATAAACTCAAATGCTATGGAACAACTTGTTACCACTCCCACAAGAGGGGAAAACATACTGGACCTGATCATCACCAACATGGGGACACTATGCTCCAGACCAGAAGTGTATCCCTCACTGGTAAGATCAGACCATAAACTAATCTCACTGGATATTCACATCCTGACCCCACCCCCTGCCCAGAAAACCACAGTGAAAAACTTCTCTAAAACAAATTTCACATGCCTCAAAACCGAGGCGAAATCCTTCAAAGCCCCCGGGCCTCTGGAAAATATGACCCAGACCGCAGAATCCTTTATAAACGCATTCTATGAACACCTTCAGGAATGCATGGATCATGCAATCCCAAATAAAACCAAGACCCAATCCTCCAAAGGCAGACGTCCTGTCTGGTGGACCCCAGCCATAAACAAACTATACAATAGAAGGAGGAAGCTACTACATGATAGAGCAAAATCCCAAAAAGGGAAGGCATCTCTGATCAGTATTAGCAAAAAACTACGGGCACTCATAAAATCGTCTAAGGCCAGCTTCGAGAGAAAAATTGCACAGGACACTAAGGATAATCACAAGGCTTTCTTTAGTTATGTTAGGAACCTGGGTGGGAATTCCCAGATATGCTCAGAATTAGTCCAAAATGACAAAAAATACACCGAGCCCACAGACATTGCCAACATCCTAGCTGACAGGTTCAGTGCAAACTCCCCACCAAAAGGGCAAATATCTATCCCAACAGAGTGCTGCCCCCCTGACTTCTCAAATGCTCAGGTAAGAGCCGCCCTCTCCAAAGCAAAAAACACAGCATCAATGGGACCAGATGGTGTCCCGGTCTGCGTCCTACATGAACTCCAAGAAGTGCTAAACCCAAACATAAAACTACTGTTCAATCTTAGCCTTACTACAGGATATGTACCCAAAGAGTGGCGTACAGCAACAGTGGTCCCTCTCCACAAAGGTGGTATCTCAACGGATCCTGGAAACTATCGCCCCATAAGCCTGACTAGCTTGGTCTGCAAAGCTATGGAAAGGATCATCATGGACCTCATAAATAAAGATATTGGGGACCTACAGACACTGGATCCTACCCAGTTTGGCTTTGTTAAGGGCAGATCCTGCCTCTTAAACCTGGTCGATTTCTTTGAAACAGTCACCAAGGCCTTTGACGAGGGGAAGGTGGTCCACACAGCCTACCTGGACCTCGCAAAAGCCTTCGATACAATACCCCACTCGGGCATTATAGATAAGCTCACCAGCTTAAATATAAACCCCTATGTCACTAGATGGGTTGCAAACTGGCTCAAGGACAGAACCCACATGGTTAGAATTGCTGGAGCCATGTCAGACTCCAAACCAGTTACAAGTGGCGTCCCACAAGGCTCAGTCCTGTGACCTCTCTTGTTCGGTATATATTTTTCGGCGGTACAGGCCAACACGGAAGGACTGTGGCTGACCAAGTTCGCAGATGACTGCAAACTGGGTGCCATAATCAACTCTCCAGCCGACACAAGCATCCTCCCAAAGGGCCTCATAGAAACGGACAACTGGTGTCAGAGCCATGGCCTCAAGCTAAACACCAAAAAGTGTATAGTCATCCCCTTTGGCAAAAACAAAGTGCCCACAAATTACCACATAGGTGGTAATCCATTAAGTACAGAAGAAGTCATTAGGGACCTGGGGACCCAAGTTGATAGCAGTCTCTCATTTGACAACCACGTGGCCAAAGTGGTTAGAAAAACATTTTATATAGCCCACCTAGTCATGAAGGGATTCGCATCTAGATCAGGGGAGGTCATTGTGCCTCTTTACTCATCCCTCATCAGGCCTATAATTGAGTACAATGCCCCTTTTGGGATGTACCTTACCAAACACCTGCAGCAACTGGAAAGACCCCAAAAGTACCTCACCAAGAGGATCAAAGGGCTCAAACAGATGCCATATGCTGCCCGGTTAAAGAAACTCCAGCTCTACTCAGTGGCATACCGCCTGCTCAGAGGCGATCTGTGTCTGACGTATAAAGCCATGTCCAACCTGGAATTAATGGACATGCTGCACCTCAGAAAATCCAAATCCCATCGAGCCACGCCGAGAGACTTGAACCTCAGCACTGAAATAAATAGGACATGCTGGAGGGACAGATTCATAACCCAGAGGCTGCCTTCACTCTGGAATAAAATCCCAGTCCAGGTTAGGCAGAGTCCCACATTGACTCTCTTCAAGAAGAATCTTGATGAGTGGATGGGAGATCGTAGGTTTACCCGGGCTATCACTTCTGTGTCACTGTTAGACAGTGGCACAGTATACTAACCTCAAAAAAAGGCATAGCAAAATTAATTTAAAATGGGTGGCGAAAGCCAAACACACTCTGGCTAGGCTTATAAATGCCCTAGGGCAGATAGCCTAGTATGAATCTATAAGAGGCCACTAGCCTAATGGGACTAGCCGGTCAATAAAAGATTAAAAAATAATAATAAATTTCCATCTGGTGGGAAAATTTAAGTTGGTCATTTCTTAAAATGTATGCACTTTTCTTTCAGGTTTTTCTTAAGTGTTTGAAGGTTTCCAATAATGACTTTGTTATTTATTGTGAGTGCTTGTTAAGGCAGTTTTACTTTCAACCAATGTGTCACTTCAGTTTTTATCTTTATAAACAGTAGTTTAAAGACCTCCAAATAGCAATAAGTGCATTGTTTGGTATCTTTGACACTTCTTTCTGCACTCTTCTGGTAATTTGTATGGGAAATGTCTGCATATTTTTTCGCAGTATTGGTGAGGTATGTGTGCTGTATCATTACTTAAGAGTCGTGTGTCAGATCATTGACTGTTGCTTGTTGTTAGCTCCAACTGAGTGTCTGTGCTCCATTCCTGTTTGTCATATTGTGTACTCTTTTATACTGTGTAATGGAAGAATTGAGGTCGTTACAGTCCAGAGAGGCCTGGCCATGCAGCAGTATTTAGAGACGTTGTTAGAGTGCAGTTTAAAATATACATGAACAGCCGCTTGCTTTTCACTTAATGTTGCAGCTGAACACTTAACCATGTTGTTAGTAACAATAATGTTTTAGAAAGGCACAAGCCACCTGGCCTGGCAACCACACTTATTTTCTGTCCTTGTAAATATTTTATCTACCCATCCCAGCCTGGGAAAGCCCAGGTTCACATAGAACAAAATCTCTTTCACACTGTGTACTTTCCTCCCTTCCTGGGCATTCCAGACTCTGTAGACCATAGTACATCCCTTAACCCCTTCAGCACTTTCTTTATCTTCAGTCATCTGTTAATATACTTTACAGTTTACGTTAGAATGCAGTTGTGAAACACTTAGAAATACAGTAAGTATCTGTGGTTTACATAAGTATTGAACATTTATCTGTGCAGAAACTATAAGTTAATATGCATTTTGTGTAGAATAAGCATAAGAGATGCATTTTTCTCTAACACCCTTTACATTCCCATTGGTAGTAAGATAGTTGTAGGTACAACAGAAAATTAAATCTTCATTTAGGAAGAGATTATTCTAAACTATTAGGAAGTTCATTAGAAACGGAGTGAAAATGACCTAATGTATGTTGTGCATCCCACATGTGAAAGACAAGTCAAAGAGAAGCTCTGACTGTTTAAGTAGTAAGGACAGACACCACATTTCATTTTCAAAGAAGCATTGCAATGAATATGATGAGCGCTGATTACTATTAAGGTAGTAGATAATTTCTAATCTTATAGGCACTTTCTTTCCCACATTTCTATAGCACATACAGGCATGCTGTTTTATCATACGACTTTTAGTTGTAGTTCTAGTAAATTCCATTTAGAAATAGATACTTTATGTATTGTTTTACTTATCATTGGAGAAGTTCACGTCAACTTTGTAGACAGTTCTGTGGCGTCAGATCCACACCACAGTGGACCCTTCTGAGTTTGTATGTAAATGATGTGTTTGAAGTGGCGTCAGATCCACACCACACTGGACCCTTCTGAGTTTGTATGTAAATGATGTGTTTGAAGTGTCAGCATGTTTTCAGCCAATAATAGGTGCCTGAAGGATATCCGTTATTGTAAGTGATGGGTTAGTACTGGGTTATTGATCTGGAGTACCATTTGCAGCCTAACCACAAGATCCCAAATTGTGAATACCCACTGATCAGAGTAATGAATACCTACTTACAGCCCATTTCAGTGAGGGTTTAAGAGGCAAAGCCAGGCTGTATTTAATATCTAGCTTTAACCTCTTTCAGTGAAGGACTTGAAGAGCCAGACCTACTGTGGGTTTCTTTGTCCATCCGTTCATTCATTTTATGCACAAAGGGGGTCCAGGGGTCCACCTTGTTTAACATAAAAGATGGATCTGTGTTTTGTGTTGGGGGGCTATTTTGCCATGAGATGCTATTTGTGTAGAAATATTTATTTGTTTATTTAACATTTGTTTACTGGGAAAGTGTGACTTGGAACAAAGCCAATTTTCAGCGGAGGACCGGGGAGAAACGCCCCAAACTGGAATACCTGGAGGAAACACACACGAATGCAGAGAGGGGCATGCATACTCTGCACAGAAGGTTTCTCAGCGAACCGGAGAACCTATATATATATATATATATATATATATATATATATATATATATATATATATACTATATAATGTAATAAATAGATACCTCTTCAGTGGGTGTTTATGCTGCAAGTCATTGATTATGTGGGATGCACATAAATTGGATAAGGTTTAGATGACAAGACAGTCTTGTCCAGTTGGATGTGAAGTATGGAAGCAAATAACTGTTTTTGTACGTGTGTCACTTTTAAGGGACAGAATGTAAATGGTAGCCCGTTAATTTGCATACATTTTCAGAGCAGCCTTTCCAGGTTGGTCAGAAATGTATTGTGGAATAGCTTTTTGAAGGTTTCTGACAACACCGGTGAGAAGGACAAGAAACGATGTAACCACATATGTTGTCCGCTGGTTTGCATACTGGCTGCCTGCTAGGTCTCAGGTTGTGGGACTTGCTGTTGCCCTGTGTGAATGCAAAATCCTAATTTGTTTGCTATTTATTTTGCATACATCCAGTTCAATGTACAAGACGTGTAGATGATGATTTTTTTTTTTTTCTCAAAATATTGGATGATGTAGTTTGTCAAGCACTGCAGGCCGGACACTGTTACCATTCATTGATACTGAAGAGCTCCTGCCAGAGCTGGAATTGTGAGTGTACCTGGTGTACTGAAGCAGTCTCAAGTTAAATGCAAAGAAAAATCCAGTGTAGCAGCATTTGTTAAAAAAGCTGTCCCCACTTCAGTTTTAAATGGTACTGAACTTGGGTACGTATGTGGACAATTCTCTCATTTGGTCAGCATTTTCCCTCATAGATAGAATATCCTTCTGTTGGCCCAGTTAATTTCCAAGGGATGGGAGTTTGGCATAATGGTCAAGGTGTTTACCTTACAGACTCAAAAGGTACAGGGTTTGATTTTCACATGGGGTAATTGACTAAGCTTAAAATGGCCCACAAGGGCAGTTAGCCTAGTACTTTATCTATCTATAATCAAAGTAGTAGTCTTAACCACTGTACTCTTCTGTTATCAGACCCATCATTTTAGTGCAATATCCCCTTCGTACGTATAAATAGAAACCTATTGCTCAATTAGAAAAGCCCCAAAGATACCTTAAGAAAAAAAGTAAAGCACCTTGTCTTTCAGCTATCCTGATGGATTAGCCAAACTTGAGCTACACTCTGTTCCAAGGTGACCTGTTTCTTGCTTCTTGAGCCAAGAAAGACATGGTCTTTTATGATTCTGTTTGACTACCTGTGCTGCCCTGTATCCAATAAAAGTTTGCCAAAGTGTATAATTTGTCTTGATATTCAAGAGTAACTACAGATAACATTCCTTTCACCTGAAATTTTGTATTAAATTTTTAGCATGCTACAACTTTTCTCCACAAAATTACTATGCTGCTTCTTTCTTTGAACAAAGCAGAAATAACTTTGCATTCTGTACAATTCAAAAATGTATCATCTCTCTGTACTGATTGAACAAGAATGGTTTTACAAGAACTCAATGAGAAGTACTTCGTAAGTGATTTTCTCAATACTTTTTGATCCATTGATATTTAAAGAATTTGCTTTATACTTATTTATGATTTATAATCTAAATCATTTACTTTTTGTATTGTATTTTTTAATAACTCTTCATTTTTAGCACTATCTTTTTCTCAATTGTAGCAATAAAACAATACTCTGTGATTATATGTATCAGTCAAATCACCCAGGGGATACCTTTGATGTTTGCCAAGGATATAACCGCCAGCTAGCTTCCAAAGCTTCAGAGCACCTTCCTTACGCCCAAACTGTAAGGCAGCTCAAGCTGATTTGACTAAAAGGTTTTGTGCGTGAAGCCCTCGAGCTGTACCGCCGCCAAAGAGTATAATCCTTGGAGACTTTTGAGGTTCAGTGGTCGACGTGTGCTTTCCTTTGCTGGGCAGATAAGCTCCCTTTGGGGGGGAACCTCAATTTTCTTAATGTTGATGTATTAAAGCCAGGATTGTTGTATTTTATCGGACGTCTCATTTTTCCAGTCCCTTTAAAAGTGCTGTAAAGTAACTGAAAACAGTGGAGAAATTGTTTTGTTTTATATTTTTGAGACTGGCATAGTGTTTTAAAAGTTGTTGTCTCTTACGGCTTTTACCGGTTAGGGTTCGCCACAGCGGAACTCCAGTCCACTAATGATTGGCAGATTTTACGTGTCGAGTTGCCGGCCCTGACGCACAACCTTCAACGAAGGTACACCCATTCACGCATGTCTCCACACAGAAGACACTCTAGCTGAGAATCGAACAGGACGTCTTGCTGTGAGTCGACAATGCTACCCCAGTACCACCAGTGCTTTTTACTTTTTTTTTTTCTCTGTCAAAGTACCCTTTGAGGGCTGGTAGTGTTGGCTGACAATTGCTGCTTGTCTTCACTGGGAAAGAGGCACCATTTTTGGTTTGACCATGGAACAGACTACTGTACTCGTGGTCAGTACTTTCAGCCACAAAAAGAAAAAAATTAAACAAGCAGCCTTTACCATCACAGCAGATTATCAGTTTGCCTGAACCACAGGTGGGTGACTCTGCTGTGGTCATTTGTTGTACCTCAGTCATGTTTTACTTCTGGTATTGCACCTACGGCTGCTGTGGACCAGGATTTAACCACGTCCTCTGGCTTTTGTGGTTCCCCTCAGTGGACAAATGAGAGAGTAGGAGCAACACTTGTCAGTCCTGGGAGGGAAAACATGGACATTTTTCCTGTTGTGTCAAAATGTTGTGCTTATCTCTGGGGAAGCTGCTGTTGCTGTTAGTAACATGGTTGGCCCCATTTTTCCTGTCAAAAAGAAACGGGAGGGAAGAACACTCTACCTGGAAAGAATCGCGCATGTTGGAGGCTCAGGAAGTAGTCCTCAAAAGAACTTTTCAGTAAATGATTCGTATTGTAGTTGTCCTGGGGTGTCCTGATAGTTGTAGCCCTGATGTGGACTGTTGTAGTCCCGAGGAGGGCTGCTGTTGTGTTGGTTAGAGCTGAAGTGACCCTTACAAAGGCCACCATAGGTAAATGGGTGGGTGTGATAGCTTTCCACAGGGACAGCCATGCCTGTGGCGATACACAGACATGGGACACCTAGAAATGTAAATTGGGTGAATTTACCCCACCAATGACAGTTCTCCATGGGGATAGCCACGCCCCTGGAGAAATCCCCCCACTCGGTGATTGGTCCAAAACAAAACACGCCTACCCATTTAGTGTGTAAAAAGAGCAGTAACTGTATGCATGCTAGATTCTCCCTCAGAGCAACGCTAGGAGGAAGACTGGAACTGTGACTTGCAAGGACTGAAATAAAGAAACACGGATCAAACGCTACTGCCTCTGGTGTCTTCTTTTAGAACAAACTAACGCCTTGCATGCCGACTGCCCACCATCTCTGGCAAGGACTAACAGGACTAAGAGAGCTCAAACCTTACAAGGGACCACAAAGGTTCTTATAGGAACACAGAACACACTGAAACCCAACCTGGTCTAAGGGCGACTGTAATAGGTCTGGCTTACTAGGATACCCTCCAGGTTCCTCTGTAAGGCCACATAGACCACAAAGGTTCTTCTAAGAACCAGCAGACCACATCTGCAGGAGCCCAGCCTTATATAAGGGGGCACCTACTGAGATCTGATCTGACAGGGTACCTAGGGGGGCCCCTTGTAAGGGCCACTTCAGCTCTAACCAACACAACAACAGTCCTCCTCTGGCTTCAACAGCCCTCCTCGGGGCTACAACTATAAGGACACCCCAGGACAACTACAATACAAATCTACTGAAAAGTCCTTTTGAGGACTACTTCCTGAGCCTCCAAAAAGCACGATTCTTTCCAGGTAGTTTGTTCCCTCCTGAAATTTATACGCACCCTGTGGGCTGCACTGTAGGAGCAGTAGGCTTCCCTAGGAAACAGAAAATCAAGTCTCTATCTACTCCTCCTCAATTGTCTTTGGTTAGGAGTAGTTTACTGGGTCTGACTCTGGGTTTAATTCAGGCTGTTGATCCTTCTTGTGAAGTATTTTTTGGGAGAAGAAAGCAGGATTCCTGTCTTCTTGAAGATATTTTAGATTCTGTCTCTGAAAAGGAAGATGCTGGGATGGCTACAGGATTTTTTCAGATATCTGACTCTAACTCTGAGGAGAGCTCAGTTTCTGGTTCTCCCTGTGGGGGTTTCTCTTTGAGACTGTTGCTAGAATGTGCCAGTGGTTTCAGTGGTAGAACACTGAAGGTATCTCATTTCCTCAGAAAATACTATTATGTTGTTGCAGAAAGATTTCCAGAACCTAATCCCACTCCTCCTGTTCTGTTTGCTTCAGAGGATGTCTGTCACTCCCTGTAGTTTTCCGGACAGACAGCTGCCCCTAAAAAGGTAGATAGGATGCATAAAGTTTTTCAGCATTTTAAATGTTTATACACTAGTCCCAAACCTGACCCAGTATCATTTAACTTTAGTTGATGTTGATCCCCCTGCTGCTAAGCACTTAAGTTAATTCCATTCCTAGTCTTTATGACAAGGATGTTGGGTTATTGGTGGTGGTGGTGGGGGGTGCGTCTGCAACTTTGGCTTATGTTCATATTTGCTCTGACAAATTGAGTACGAAGTATGTTTTATCTACAGTTTCTTTTTCTTCTGAGGAAAAATCTGTTTTAAGTACCTTAGTTTCTTCTGTTGCATTGGTCACTACTCATTGTTTGTAGTGTGTGTGTGTGTGTGTGTGTGTGTGTGTGTGTGTGTGTGTGTGTGTGTGTGTGTCTGTTGCTGATACTTTAAGGGCTATAGCCACTGGTACTATTTTGAAGGAGGTTGCATGGCTGCATTCTCAGAACCTCCCAGATGATAAAAATGAGATTGGATAAAGATTGTGTTTGGCCCCTTCTGCTGCAGAGGTGATCGAAATGTGATAAATTGGCAAGCTGATGTAGGAAATCTCTTAGGTTTTTCAGTCCTCCTCCTCAAAATTTTCCAAGAGATTTTTATTTTTTTTCCCTCATCCAGTTTTGGCAGAAACCAGTAAACAGTCGGAACAAAATACAAGTAAACTAATGTTTAAGAATAAATAGCAACAGAGTTCCAAAAAGAAGCCTCGAACCTCCCAAAACCAAGAACAGTTCAACAAGTCTGAATGATTGTTCAAGAGACCTTGTGGATGCCTCCCACCCTGGCCCCTTTTTTTCTTCCAGAAAGTCTGAACCTCCATTTATTTTTCTGTCTGGTAACAGTTTTAGACATCAAGGTTATAGATAGCAGTGGGAGGACATTTTTCCTTTCCAGGGCATCCTTCATCCTCTGGATGAAACTGTTTTGCTTCCACCACTTGTCCCAAGGAGTGATTAGAACCCATGCCTTCTTCCTAGGTGGGAAAGAGTTTTTATTCAAGGATGTTCCCAGTGCCAACGAAAGAAAATCTTGTTGACCAGTATTGGATCTTTCATTTTTGTTACCTTTTACCTTTTCTTCCTCTTTCATGTTTTTGACAGTGCTAGACTTAAAAGATGCTTATTACATCCCTATTCATCCAAGTTTAAGGTATTTAAGTTTTTTGTGTCTGGATCACACTATCAGTTCTCTGCCTTAACCTTTGGCTATCCACTACACCAGGAGTGTTCACAAAGTGTCTAGCTCCAGTTATAGTTCATTGTAGGCTACGGGGTATCCACACTTTTCTATCTTTTAGATGATTTTCTTAAATTTGCAGAGTCTTTTCAAAGTGTCAGGAACCTCTGTCTGTCTCTGCCTTGGATGACTAATCTCTTACACAAGCTGGGATTTCAGGAAGACATTCAGAATTCCTTGACTCCCTCTCACAGGATTTTGTTCAAGGGATGTCAACTAGACACCTCAGTTCAAAGAGCTTTTCTTCCACAGGGTAAAAAATAGATCTCTCTCTAGATCTGTTTCTACGTTTTTCAATTCAGACTTTGGTCACTGTGAAAGAGTACCTCAGGATTTGGGGTCTCGTGGCATCTATGATTATTATAATAGCTGTGGCAGTACCACTGTAACTTTCTCATGCGGAGTATTGGAAACCACTGTGGTCCCAGAATCAACACCTTGTCCCAGTGCAGGGAGTTGTATGAAGAGAACTCTTTTTTGCTGGAGGCAACAGATATCCCTAAGTCTTCTCCCTCCCTGCTGCAAAGCAGCCAGTCACCACGGATGCTGCGGACTATGGTTAGGGGGCAGTTTCAAGAGGGATAAAAGTGCAGGGGTAGTTGGGACATCAAGGACAAATGTAATCACACAAATATCAAGGAGATGCTTGACCTGATCAAGGCACTCAGCTCTCTGAACCATCTTTGGTCCCTGGGACCTTCGTCAAGTGGTTACAGACTATGCCACAGCCTTGTGATACATAAAGAAGCAAGTGGGAGCCAGGTCATACCATCCTTTCCAGGCTTGCTATGTTAGTTTGGGATATAGTTTTCACAGCAAAATGTCACTCAACAAACATTCTACATTCCGCTAGAGCAAAACTGTGTGCTGAGCAGGACCTGGGCAGACTCTCACAAATGGAAAATAGATTTTGGGGGGGGTCTTTTAAGATTTGATCCACCTGTGAGGAATTCCCCAAGTAGACCTCTGTCTCCTCTCTGAACAATCAACTACCACGATTCTGTTTCAGGACTCTGTGCAGTAAGGCCTGGAAGACAAACGCCTTTTTTCTTTTATTCCTTTCCTTGGACAGGAATGTTTCTGTATGCTTTTCCACCCTTTCCACTGATATCCAGAGTACTTCTGAAGATTCAGAGGAAGGTCCCCCAAGATCATTATGGTGACTTCTGGCCCAGGCAGCTGTCGTTTTCCCTTCTTTTGAAAATGGCCATGGGTATTTACCACAAGCTTTCTCACAAACTGGTTCTAATCACACAAGAACGTGGGTGCTTTATGCACCCTGACATCAGTCAACTTTAATTGACTGCCTGGATGATATGGTCTTGATTCCTTTTGAGCACCTCTTTACTGAGGTTGTGCAACAGGTACTAATGGAGGCAAGATAGCTTGCTAATAGCAAGTCACTAGGTACTGGAAAAGAGTTTCTAGTTGATGCCAACAGCATAACCAGCACCCATTCGTGGCTAGTTGTTTTCTGGTTCTGTTCCTCTGTCAAGGTTCATTTGTTACACGTCTGTCCATGGATTCTCCTTTTTCATTGCATTTTAATCTCAAAGTGTTCTTCTAAAGGGATTTGCATAACGGTCCTCCAAGAAAACCAGTGGCCCCTCATTTTGATCTTAATTTTGTGTTAGAGAAACTAACACTTGCTCCATTTGTACAAGTAATCTGACTGACTTGCCCCATAAGCCTGACTAGCTTGGTCTGCAAAGCTATGGAAAGGATCATCATGGACCTCATAAATAAAGATATTGGGGACCTACAGACACTGGATCCTACCTAGTTCGGCTTTAAGGGCAGATCCTGCCTCTTAAACCTGGTTGATTTCTTTTGAAACAGTCACCAAGGCCATTGACGAGGGGAAGGTGGTCCACACAGCCTACCTGGACCTCGCAAAAGCCTTCGATACAATACCCCACTCGGGCATTATAGATAAGCTCACCAGCTTAAATATAAACCCCTATGTCACTAGATGGATTGCAAACTGGCTCAAGGACAGAACCCACATGGTTAGAATTGCTGGAGCCATGTCAGACTCCAAACCAGTTACAAGTGGTGTCCCACAAGGCTCAGTCCTGGGACCTCTCTTGTTCGGTATATATTTCTCTGAGCTACAGGCCAACACGGAAGGACTGTGGCTGACCAAGTTCACAGATGACTGCAAACTGGGCGCCATAATCGACTCTCCAGCCGACACAAGCATCCTCCAAAAGGGCCTCATAGAAACAAACAACTGGTGCCAGAGCCATGGCCTCAAGCTAAATGCCAAAAAGTGTATAGTCATCCACTTTGGCAAAAAACAAAGTGCCCACAAATTACCACATAGGCTCATTTGACACCCACGTGGCCAAAGTGGTTAGAAAAACATTTTATATAGCCCACCTAATCATGAAGGGATTCACATCTAGATCAGGGGAGGTCATCGTGCCTCTTTACCCATCCCTCATCAGGCCCATAATTGAGTACAATGCCCCTTTTGGGATGTACCTTACCAGACACCTGATGTACCTTACCAAACACCTGCAGCAACTGGAAAGATCCCAAAAGTACCTCACCAAGAGGATCAAAGGGCTCAAACAGATGCCATATGCTGCCCGGTTAAAGAAACTCCAGCTCTACTCAGTGGCATACTGCCTGTTCAGAGGCGATCTGTGCCTGAAGTATAAAGCCATGTCCAACCCGGAATTAATGGACATGCTGCACCTCAGAAAATCCAAATCCCAATCCCATCGGGCTACGCGCTCGAGAGACTTGAACCTCAGCACTGAAATAAATAGGACATGCTGGAGGGACAGATTCATAACCCAGAGGCTCCCTTCACTCTGGAATAAAATCCCAGTCCAGGTTAGGCAGAGTCCCTCATTTCCTGTCTTCAAGAGGAATCTTGATGAGTGGATGGGAGATCGTAGGTTTACCCTGGGTATCACTTCTGTGCCACTGTTAGACAGAGGAACAGTATACTAACCTCGAAAAAGGGCATAGCAAAATAAATTTAAAATGGGTGGCGAAAGCCAAACACATTCTGGCTAGGCTTATAAATGCCCTAGGGCAGATAGCCTAGTATGAACCTATGAACACTTGCTCCATTTGAACAAGTAATCTGGCTGACTTGATGTGCTTAACATGTAAAATGGTTTTCCGCTTTCTCTGACCTCTACAAGAAGGGCCGGAATTGCAAGCTCTTATGGTGAGCCAAGCCTATCCTAACCCTATTTTCCATAAGGACACTGTTTCTTTGAGAACTAATCCTTTTATGCCTAAAGTGTTATCTGAGTTTAATGTATGCAAAACCATCCTTTCCTTAACCTTTAATGGAGGAGAAGGATACATACTTCATACCGTGGATGTCCACAGACAACTTGCGTACAGTCTAGGCAGACCTAAATGTTTCAGATCTTCGGATCAGTTTTGTTCATTTCTTGCGAAGGTAAGACGACGGGACAACCTGTGGCAAAACTGACTATTTGCAAATAGCGAAGTCTATTCTCTTTTGTTATACTCACTGTAGCAAAACTATTCCAGCAGGGTCAGGGCCTTGGCTTCATCTGTGGATTTTTGGAAAGGGATTCTAGAAGTGTTCCAGAAGTTGCTACTTGGTCCTCTCTACATACTTTTACAAAGCACTGTAAGCTTGATTCCTTTTCTGAGTCCAGGTCAGGCTGTGCTAGGACCATTCTCCAGGGGCTCCTGGACTTTCTTCCTTCCACCTCCCAAATGTAGCAAGCTAGAGTAATCTACCCCTATAGCTAAGGCTACTGCAGCAGTGATCAGTATGATGAACAAAATTCAGTCGTGTAAGTAAACTTACCATAACAGTAAATGTTTGTATGATCTCTGCTGCAGTAGCTGCTCCCTCCCTCCATCCTCTTGTTTTGTGTGCTTTTATGCCAGGGTGTGGGCATTTATTTGTGTTCCTGGTACTGTCCTTTCAGGCCTCTGTCTCTCACTGATTTGTGCTGATTCTTCAGATGTAATCGTGTTAATTTTTTATTTATGTATATTGTAATAATTTTCTCTTTCATCTTCTATGTACATTGTAGTCTGTACGATTTGGAGCTTTTCTCTCTGGGCCTCCACTGAAAGTGGGATCTTCTGACCCAGTTAGACCATCCCAGTAAACAAATGTCAGATAAAATAAACTTGTCTCTTGGCTTATCTTGGCTTTTGCTGCTTGACAGTTTGAGTATGTGGAAGGTGCCCTGAAGCTTTGGAAGCTGGTCAGCTGTTGTATCCTATGGAGGATATAACCCCATGTAGCCAAGACTACTGTGGCAGTGATAATTCAAAGGCTTGCTGTTTATGGTAAGTTTTACTTGCATAACTGTATGTTCCTTGACTCTCGTTTTCTATTCTGTCACTTGCCACGGTAACTTTAATACTCCAGTCACTACAACAGATACAGTTACCACCACTGCTAGACTAATATTTCATAACTGGAATAATTAGTATTTTTGTAGCTGTAACTTTTCATTTTTATTTAGTCTTCTCTACTTTGTATGTATCCATTCTTTTGCTTCTAACACAAGGCTTTTAAATGAGGTATTTTAGTTAAGTAATGTAGTATCTAAATTATATATTATATTGGTTGCAAAAAAGGTATTAAACATGTACGCTTTAGGTCCTCTCTCCTTGTTAACAGTCAATGTTAGTATTTTAACTGTTTTGTGTCTTTTGTGTCTTTCGGCTTTTCCCGGTTAGGGTTCGCCACAGCAGAACTCCGGTCCGCTAATGATTGACAGTAGAGTTTTACGTGCTGGCTTGCCGAACCTAACGCACAACCTTCAACGAAGGAATGCCCATTCACGCATGTCGTCACACACAAGATGCTCTAACTGAGAATCGATCGGGCAACGTCTAACTGTGAGGCGACAACGCTACCGCAGCACCACCACCGCAGTGTTAGTATTTTAGCTTTAAGGGTGATTTGGACTTCTAAGAAAGCAAGGGGCAAAAAGGAAGGATAAAATGGTAATAGTTATTACATATTACAGTTAGTATTTTAACTGTAATATGTAATAACTATTACCAGTTTATCCTTCCTTTTTTCCCCTTGCTTTCCTAGAAGTCCAAATCGCCCTTAAGGCTAATTTCTCCTTCATAGCTAGCTGTAGAATACCTTGTGTGTCCCATTCTGAGCATGGTAGCTATCTCAGCACATTAGCTGAAATCCCCATTAAATCCAGCATTTTTCTGCCAGGGGACATCAATTATCAATCAGTAAACTGGCTGACCTGCTCTTCCTTAACATTATAAATGCCAACTCTTTCATAGGAGGTTACTAGGCTAACAGCCCCTGGAGCCTTGCTGAGCCTAGACATTATGCCCCAATTGTCAGTGCTCACAGGCTAGAATGGCTTTGGTATATGCCTGTGACTTGGGGCATGTACAAAGTGCCCGTGTCCATAAAGGCCACAGGTGACAAGCCAAGAGTGAATGAATGTACATTTTCCCATCCGTGGGTCCAAATTGTGTTTGAATATGCTTAGGAAAGCACCGTGTTTCACATGAATGGGGAATCTGTCCCAGAGAAGGGGTAATCCAAGACACACATACCTCTCTCTCTCCAACATGTTTTGTTTGTCACAGACTATGTTTAGATCCTTAGATCAGGTAATTCTAGTGCTGCTTGTTTTGTGAATGTGTAGCAGATTCATCGGGTCTGAATGCCTTGTAGGTTAGGCATCGATCTCGATCAGACGGCAGAGGACCTGCAAGTATGGCTAGTGCAACAGCCCAAAAACATAACCCAAAAAAGCAAATAAAGGAGCCAGCACAACTCTGTGTGGAAAATAATGCATTATAAAATGCACATCAAATCACTAATTCACATAAGACTCCAGACCGGTTTCGCTTACACAGCCTACCTCAGTGAACAAAAACAAACATACCCCACCAGCTGATGATGTATAAATGCATACTTTGATTGGCCAATAGTTTAAAAATACATCATTTAATTGGTTAAAGATAATCATTAAGGCCAGGTGGAAAAAGCCCTCCTAGCTTGACAATCTGCTTTTTTTTTCTTTCAAATTTAATATTTCATGTAAACCAGCCTTGTCCTGTCCTTTGTTCAAAATACAATCAATAATGGTAAATCTAAATGTACCGGTTTTGTATTTGCAAATATGTTTGTATAAGGCGCTTGACTGTTTGTGGTTCTTTATATCACTAATGTGTTCACTTATTCTGTATCTTAAAGGCCTAGATGTTTGCCCAACATAAAAGGCCGGGCATGTACAACTGGCCAAATCACCCAACTAGTGCTACAATTCCCAAAAACAGTTAGATCATATACAACAGGTGTGTTCTTACTGCTAAAGCTTTTCATCTTGAACACCCTGGGGCAATGAGAACAATGGCCACGTGGATTGCAACCAACCCATTTTTCACCAGTAATGGTTCTCTGACCCATATTTGTATCCTGAACCTGACATCTTTTATAATGACTAAATAGGGACCCTAGAGATCGACCCTTCCGAAAGGAGTATGAACATTTCTCTCCCAAAAATTCTCCAAGTGAAGCCTCACCCTGCAGAATATTCCAATGTCTGGAAATTATATTCATGAATAAATATGTATTCTTACCATAGGTCGTTACTAATCTGACCTGATTTTTATTGTCAGAATGATGATCTCTATACTTAAGTAGTCCAGATCTCTCCTGCTGGGGTCCCTATTTAGTATTACATTTAAAAGATTTAAAATATTACATTTGAAAGAAAAAAGTGGATTGTCAAGCTAGGAGGGCTTTTCCCACCTGGCCTTAATGATGATCTTTAATTAAGTGATGCCTTTTTAAACTATTGGCCAATCAAAGTATGTGTTTATACATCATCTGCTGGTGGGGTATGTTTGTTTTTGTTCACTGAGGAAGGCTGTGTAGCCGAAACCGGTCTGGAGTCTGTGAATCATTGATTTGATGTGTATTTTATAATACATTATTTTCCACACTGAGTTGTGCCGGCTCCTTTATTTATTTTTTAGGCACCGATCTCCCCTTACTCTTTAGGAGATCAAGAACAGGGACGAGGTTTTGAGGCAGTCTACATAGGACATATTATTTACACCCTGTATTCTTTTAGTGAGAAGCCTCTGTGGCCACTCCAGTTGCTTGGTCAGGTACTTGCTGAAGGGTGCATTATATCTGATTAGTACTTTAATGAGGGCTGAGTGCAGTGCAGCTATGATCTCCTTGGATGTGGATGCCATGCTCTTAAGTTCTGCCACGTAAGATTTTCTCACTACCATGGACATATGGCTGTCAAAGGAGTCCCTATCCCTTACCACTGGTTCTAGTCTTAGGGGAGATTTGTCAATGTTGTAATTTGCAGGGGTAATGGTCTTCCCAAAAAGTATAATTAAGCATTTTTTTGCATTTGAGTTTTAGGCCATGGTTATGGCGCCAGTTATTTGTCTGTATCGGACCTTCCTGGAGAACACCGAATCCCCCAGTAGTGTAGATAATTGCACCCATCTTCACTCGTCAGCGGATATGGTCAGCCAAATGCCCTCTACATTTGCCTTGACTTCAGAGGGGTATATTTCAAATAGGAGAGGTCCCAGTACTGAGCCCTGTGGGAAACCACTAGTAACAGGCCTCTCTGTGGAGGTGGATTCCCCACCCTGACTTCATGTCTCCTATCTGTGAGCCAATTGGCTATCCATCGAGTGGCATTGGGATTTATGCCTAAATTTGTGAGTTTGTTTATAACATCAGAGTGCGGTATTGTGTCAAAGGCCTTTGACAGGTCAAGGTAGGCAGTATGTACCATTTTGCCTTCGCCATTGGCTCTAGTGACTACCTCAAAGAAGTCTACTAAGTTTAGTAGACCTGGCCTTGACAAAACCGTGGTTCCAGTGTTTGACAATTTCCTATGTCTTTATCAGGTCCACAGTAATTCTTTCCATGGTCTTGCATAGAAGACTAGCCAAACATATGGATTTGCAGTTCCCTGGCTCTGTTGATGGTCCACCTTTTGTGTAGAGACGTGACAGTTGCAGTCCTCCATTCTCTAGGGATGAAGCCTGTCTGGAGGCTGTAGTTGAATAGAGATTCTAGTGGGCCTGACAGGTCATGTTTCAAGCTGTTTAGGAGGCATCCATAGGTATTATCAGGACTCTGTTTTAGCTGTGGAGAGGACCTATTCTTTTAGTGATGGTTGAGGTAGAAATGGTAGAGGGTATTTTCTGGGGGAAACTGGGGATAATAGAGGGGTGAAACGAGTGAAATTGATCAGCCAGCATACTTGCTATATCCCCTAGTTCAATATAGGAAGTTCCATTTACTGTTTGTTTAGAACACTGTTGGGTGTTCCCTTTAATGATGAGTACATAACTGAAAAAAGCCTTATTGTTATCCTTTGCCTGGGAGGCTATCTTTGCTTCGAAGTTGTCTTTGGTGGACTTGATTGGTCCCCTGAGTTGCTTATTGACATTAATGAGGGAGTTTTGTCCTTTGAGTATAGCCCTTCCTGTTTAAACTAGGTGTCCACCAAGGGGAAATTGTGTTTGGACATGGCCTGCATTTATTCTGGTTTGGAACTGCTGTTTCTATGCAGTTGTTTGCATGCTTGTACAGGTTTTCCGTAAACACTTCTGCATAGGCCTCCATGTTCTCTGAATTTGGATTGAGGGGCTTGGAATTTGGCTATGCCTTCACTTCATAGAAAGTAGTTAGCCTTCGAAAAGTTCTTAAAGTTCTTGGGTTTGCTGGAAGTTCAGCCTTTATATTTATTTGAAGGGTTACCACTTTGTGGTGGCATTACACATTCACATATTTCTGAGTTCCAGAGCGAGGATATGTGCACCCCTATTAGTTGTGCAGACTGGATGTTTCAGAGTGTTTGTTTTGTATTGATAAAATCTAGGAATCTTTTAGCCTAGAATTTGTTCCAGAGATGAGCAGTACATTGGGGTATGAATCTGTCATGGCAACTTGTCTTTTCTGCTGATAAATGTTTAGTTCATTTAAGAGAGTATTTGATGTACCATTAGAGAGCAGACAGGGTTGTGGGTGTATCCCAGTTTATGGTGGGGTAGTTGAAGTCCCCCACGAATATGGTATTGAGCTGACTTGTGAATGATTCTAGTACATGTATATCTGAATATAAATCCTTATATTGTGCAATGTGTAGCTAACTGGTCGCCTGACAGAACTTGCTTGGATAGAGTAGCGGGTGCCATTCCTGAATGTAAAACAATTAGTTGTGGTGTGTCACAGGGCTCTGTTATGATCCCTCGCTGATTTGGCATGTATTTCTCGCTTTAAGGCCAGCACTTCTAGCCTGTGGTAAAGTTTGCGAATGACTGTAAATTGGGTGGTGGTGGTGGTCTATCTTCAACTGTCTCATAATTGCTCCAACCTAACTTATACCATGTTAACAATTGATGCAAGGACAATGGTCTTAAATTAAATGGAATACAATGTTGCATAGTTCCTTTAGGTAAACAAAACAGTTTCACTTACCATATAGGAGGATGTATTCCTCCAATCAGACACTGTTGTAAGGGATCTGGGTACTCTTAATTCCTTATCATTTGACCGTGTGTCCACTGTAGTTTGGAAAGCCTTGTATCTAGCCTAATTTCCAAAGGCCTCTGCATTAGATCCAAAGAAGTGTCAATTCCCCTTTACTCATGTCTCATCAGACCTGTTACTGAATTTAATGCACCTTTTGCCAAGTATTTATCTAAACATATCACACAACTTGAGACCTCCAGAGATTCATAACTAAAAATATCAGTGTCCATGAAAGTTTTAGTTCTGCCAATCTCTTCTAACTTTCTCTGTACTCTCTGACAGACTCCTTCAAGAGGATCTGTGTCTAGCTCTTAAAGTCATGAATGATCTATCCCTCCGTTCTCTAATGAATGAACTAAACATTCATCAGCAGAAAAGACAAGTTGGCAAGATTTATATCCCAACGTATTGCTCATCTCTAGAAAAAGTCCCACTGCATGTTAAGCACAGAAAACCCTTCATGGGTGAGCAACCTTAAATTTTTTCTGCTCTTTCTTATCTTGCCATCCTTGAGGCTAGAGATAATAACCTTTCCACTGCTCTCTCGACTTAATAAAATAAATATGTTGTCTTCCTGTTGATTTTTATGTTAAATCAATTTTTTACCAACATTTTAAGCAGCCTAAAGGTTTCATGACCATTATTTTAAAACTAGCTCGGGTATAATCAGAATGAGAATAAGTGGTACTAGTTAACAGTATCTAAAACTGCGTTTGTTGTTAATAAGTGGTACTAGTTAACAGTATCTAAAACTGCATTTGTTGTTAACAATATCTAAAACTGTGTTTGTTGTTAATACGTGGTACTAGCTAACAGCATCTAAAACTGCGTTTGTTGTTAACAGGCATGCCTACCCTTGGTGTTCATATCATTTAATATACTTGCAATGTTCTGTATATTCTAGTATGTCTAGTCCATTGTAATCCTCTTAGTTAATAAAGCTTCACTACTTCACTGTATACATTACCTATCTCATAAAACACTGCTTGCATTTAAAGAATTTTCTTGTATCCATTCAGTGTGAATTTAAGCATGTACATAAGTTTAGTATCACTGACCAATGAAGAAATAAAACTTTAACCTTGTTGGATGAAACTATTAAGATTCAAATAATCATGATTCTGCACATCATTTCTCTTTTTCCATTAATATTTAAGTTTTCTCAGTACACAGGAATATGCATAGTCACATCGACCAGAATCTTTGTTTTTCCCATTTCTTAGTTATTAACAAGACTACAAGCTGTAACAAACCATTGAATTCATGAACTGGCACCCCACCCAAGTACCATGTTCAAGCATAGCCTTACGTCAGGCTTTGTGTCCACTGAATGGCGCACATTGACTGTTATCCCACTTCACAAAGGGGGAGCCACCACGGACTGTGGGAACTACCGCCCCATTAGCCTGACGGGCCTGGTCTGCAAGGCTATGGAATGTATCATCATGAAAATTATAAACAATGACATTGGTAATCTCCAAACTCTGGACCCCACCCAGTTCGGGTTTGTAGAAGGCAGATCATGTCTCCTAAACCTGATAGCCTTCTTTGAAGTGGTCACCAAAGCTATCGATGAGGGTAACGTGGTTCACACAGCCTATCTAGATCTCGCCAAGGCTTTCAACACCATCCTCCACTCTGGAATTATAGATAAACTCACTAAACTAGGTATAACCCCCTATGTCACAAGATGGGTTGCCAACTGGCTCACTGACAGAACCCACACTGTGAAAGTAGCAGACTCCAAATCCGACTTCAGACCAGTGACAAGTGGAGTACCACAGGGTTCAGTCCAGGGTCCTTTCCTGTTTGGTATTTGGTATCTACTTCTCGGAAATACAGGCTAACACAGAAGGTCTTTGGCTGACGATGTTCGCAGATGACGGCAAACTAGAAGCCTATAATCGAAACTCCTAATGATGTGGACATCCTACAAAAGGGCCTCACTGAGACAGATGCCTGGTGTCAAAGCCATGGCCTCAAGCTCAGTGCTAAAAAGTGCATTATCATCCCTTTTGGTAAAATCTCTGTACCCATGAACTACCACATAGGCGGTAGTCTACTTGATACTGAAAGTGTGATAAGAGATCCTGGGACACAGGTGGACAGTAGTCTCTCCTTTGAGAATCACATCGCCACAGTAGTCAGGAAATGTTTCTATGTGGCACACCTCATCAGAAAAGGTTTCTCATCCAGGAAACAAGGTCATTGTTCCCCTCTACTCGTCACTCATTAGACCCATTATAGAGTACAACGTCACTTTAAAAATGTACCTCACAAGACATCTACAACAACTGGAAAGGCCGCAGAAATACCTCACAAAGAGGATTACCGACCTCAAACAGATGCCCTACGCGGACCATCTCAAAAAATTCCAGCTTTACTCAGTCGCATATCGCCTACTCAGAGGCGATCTCTTCGTAACATACAAAGCTAAGTCAAATCCGGAGCTTTTGGACATGCTCCACTTAAAGAAATCCCAATACCTCCATGCTATATGCTCTAGGGGACCTAAACCTTGTCACCACAATAAACAGAACATGCTGGAGGGATAGATTCCTGTCCCAGAGACTTCCCATACTCTGGAACACACTACCTATCTGTATCAAACAAAGCTCCTCATTAGCACTCTTCAAGAAAAATCTTGATGATTGGATGGGAGATAGGAAATTCACCCCGGGGATCACTTCTGTGACTCTGCTAGACAGGGCCACAGGAAAATAATTTTCTTGGGTGGCGAAAGCCAGGGTACCTTTTTGGCTAGGCTTACATAGGCCCTAGGGCCAATAGCCTAGTACCTACCTATGTCTGTCGAGCCGAATGCAGGACGACAGCTAATCTGTGGTCTGGCTCATTATCTCATGGTCTGTTTTTATCATTGAATAAGGATGGTGGTTCTTTCTTGCGTATCTCCCACTAAAAATTGTAGCATTGAAAATGATGTGACTGTATTGAATCATCCTGTTCAACTGCCTGCACATTTCAGATTCACTTCAGTATCACTACATAGAATGCTTTGATCTATACTTCAGAAACTGTTTGTAAGGAATGTCCAATCCAAACTAAATAGAACTTTACTGTTGCTGTGTTAATACAGAGGCATCTTTCTTAAATTTGTGCTTCGCGACCTTTTGGCTGTTCCTTAACAGGTCATGTATACAGTTTGTGAATAAAAATATTTAAGTATATTGTAAATCTGACCTGTCTTGGTTTGTTGTGATTAATTTCCGACTGATTATTAAACTTGGGTCATTTTCATTTTTTGTTTTTCCCACTTCTATATTTATAACCTTTATAGTGCCAAAGCCCAGCTGCTCTGTTTTCATTCTTGCTTTAGTAATAGTTGCACGAGTAATGTTCTTTCCAGAGTACAGAAGTCTAGTTTACTTCCTAATGTAAGGCTGTAGTTAGGACACTTGGCGGCTTGATTCCGTGGATGTATTTCCACAAGAAATAGCATGAGATATTGTTTATCTTCATAGGGAAAGCATGATTGGTTTCTTGTGCAATAGTTGTATACCACTGTTTAGATTATAAAACCAGCAGAATGAGATATTGGTTATCTTCGTAGGGAAAGCATGATTGGTTTCTTGTGCAATAGTTGTATACCACTGTTTAGATTATAAAAACAGCAGAGAATGGAACTGAAACTACTTCTGCCTTATTGTTTAGAAACATTATTTCAGAGAGTTTGGTTCGATTGTCTGATAGTCTTGCTTATTGTACAATCATGGCTCATTGCCGACTAGCAAGCTGATTGGAAAGCCCACCCAACCAGTGTGTTCGTTGTAAATCGAGCATATATCAGTATAACAGTCTGGCCGCACAAATATCATTGAGTGGCCAGACTTTTATTTTGGCATGTGCTCAGAGGAGCAAGCAGAATGCAGAATACAAGAAAAATTGGGAACTTTCTCCAAAATTCAAGAAGCAGAAAAGGTCCTGACTTTGAATTTCTGTGTTATTCCTCTTAAAGTCTCTGCAGACTCTAGTACCTCTCAATTTTTGGTCTTTTTTTCATTAAAAAAAAAAAAAAATATATATATATATATATATATATATATATATGTGTGTATATATATGTATATATATATATATATATATATATATATATATATATATATATATATATATATATATATATATATATAATTTAGTTTTCTGGCAGGTCACTGCGGCTTGATGTAATTAAATAATTACAGACATTTGAGGTTTACGCTTCGTATCCTTCAGAAAATGCATGCTAACGCGCAACCTACTATTCCAGTAACTTTCTAAGTTTTTATAAGGGCAATAAAATCTCTCCCTATTTTTGGAGCTTTGTTCCCCCTTTTAAACCCCCATTATGGCGGGGGGGGGGGGACAGCAGTGTAGATTTGTTGTTGGTTTTCCTAAACAGCACTGATGTACTTTGCAAGCATGAGAATGAGAGTTGCATATGCATGCACAATACGTCAACAAATGGGGAATAATGCAGATGAACACGACAGCACAGTTATGCAAAGAAATTATTTTTAAAAGTAAGCAGTTTCTTTCTTAATGTCATTGTATAATAGCTGTGGGTTAATGCTGTAATATCCACACCCAGTCCTGAGTTTTGCTTTTGAACAATGACATTATTTAAGAAAGTAATTGCTTACCTTTCTTAGGGCGGCCACGGTGGTACAGTGGTTAGCATTGCTGCCTCACAGCAAGAGGTTCTCCGGTTTGATCCTTGGCTGGGGTGCTTTCTGTGCAAGTCTGCATGTCCTCCCTGTGGTCGCGTGGGTTCTCTCCGGGTGCTCCGGTTTCCTCCCACATCCCAAAGACATGTTGTAGGTGGATTGGACACACTAAATTGGCCCTAGGAGTGAGTGTGTGCATGTGTGTGCCTTCCGTGGAAGGTTGGGCACCGGGCTGGCAACTCGACACTGTAAAAACTCTACTGCCAATGATGAGCGGACAGGTGATCCGCTGTGGTGACCCTAACCGGGAAAAGACGAAAGAAGAAGAATTGGCTTGCCTTTTTTAATGTCTTGGTATGACTGCACTGTAGTGTTCTTCCAAGATGTTATGCTTTTGTTAAGTTCCATACACATATGCAGGATGTTCTTTTCCCACACTTACACAGTGCATCAGTGAATCTGCAGCACTGTGCCATCACCCCGCCATTATGGGCTCTTAATTCAAGAATCTGGACAAAGCCCAACATTAATGGAATGAAACAAATGCCCCGAAATAGGGACAGATTTTACTGTTCTTCTAAACTTAGAAAGTTACTTGAATGGAAGGTTTTGTTAAGTGTGCATGTTTTGAACGATATGAATTGTAAACCTCAAATGTCTGTAATTGTTTAATGACTTCAATCCGCAGTGGCTTACCAGAAAGCTACATTTTTTATGAGGCCACCAAAAAACTATATTTTTTTATGAGGAAAAGGCCAAAGCTACAAGGCAAGAAATTGGACATTATGTGAAAATCTGGAAGACGTATGAGAGTCTGCCAAGACTTTAGGGGAACGGTGCAGAATCTGGTACAGTTTTGCTCTAGTTTTGCAGAAAGTACCTGATTTTTCTTGTATTCTGCTCAGTCCTCTAAGCATATGCCAATAGAAAAGTCTGGCACTCTGTGGTACTTCAGCAGCTGGACTTTATTCTATTGGTATATGCTCGATTTGCAATGGGCACGTTTTTGAATGGCAATGAGATGTTGTAGAATTCCCCTTTTTATTTAAATGAGTACTGTATGTGTGTATGTGTATGTATGTATGTATGTGTGTATATATATATATATGTGTGTGTGTGTGTATATATATATATATATATATATATATATATGTGTGTACATGTGTGTGTGTATGTATATATATATATATATATATATATATATATATATGTGTGTGTGTGTATATATATATATATGTGTGTGTGTGTGTGTGTGTGTATATATATATATATATATATATATTATATACATGTGTGTGTGTGTATATATATATATGTGTGTGTATGTACATGTGTGTATAATATATATATATATATATATATATATATATATATATATATATATATATATATATATATATATAAATATATATTAGATGTGTGTGTGTGTGTGTGTATATATATATATATATATATATATATATATATATATATATATATATATATATATATATATATAAAATTGTGTGTGTATATTATGCACACATGTACCCACACTTCTATGCATATAATATCTTTTACATTTCTGTAAAATTTTATTTGTACGTTTTTTTTCTGCTCGTGTCGAAGTTGTAACTGTAAAGGCTTGATTTCTCATCTCCTTTTTGCAGTTAATAAATGTGCGAGTCTTCCCTCCTCCCAATTTGACTAGCTAAAAAGAGTACAGTAAACCTTTAAATGTTCATTTCTTTGTTCATCAATGTTGCCCTCCACCCTTTCTGCCCTGCTTATCTCTCTAGAGGTTATATTACTGCATGTCTTCAGCAGCAGCATCAGGAAGAGTGTTTAACAGCTTTAACGTAGCCTCTGTTTCATCAGGTTAGAAGAATGTTGTTCTCAGAGGTAGGTACTAGGCTATTGGCCCTAGGGCCTATATAAGCCTAGCCGTTCTCAGTGGGTATAGTAAATGTGTTTTTATGTCTTTAGTTCCGTTATTGGAGAGAGACAGGCTTTCATTTTCTCATTATGTAAGTTGAGCAGTCCTTGTCAAATCCAGTGAGTAAGTCTTTATCCATGCTGGAGGTAAATTTTTATCAGTAGTGGACCTAGGTATTAGTTGGGGCACTTTGTGTTCTTTCATTTCAGTAATGATGGTGCTTCTAGAAAGTCTAATATTTTGGGATTCCAGGATGATGGCAAAAAAAAGTTTTCTTCCTATTTCTTTGACACACTATATAAACTTTTCTACTGTCTCTTCCATGTTGTCATTTTTGTATCTTGCAGTCCTATGATCATAGGAAGTTACTAGGCTATTGGTCCATAAGCCTAGCAAGAGTTTAGCCCATGTTTAGACAAAGCAGCACCCAGTGCTCCTGTCCAGCAGGGACATGGGTGGAATCCCAGGGATGTAGTTTCTATTTCCCATCCAGTTATTCAGGTTGCGCTTAAAAAGGGGTAAAGAGGTACTATGCTTGACATGGAGAAGGAGTCTATTCCACAGGTGGGGGAGTCTCTGGGACACAACTCTGTCCCGCCAACAAGTCCTGTTGATGTCACAGACCAGGTTGAGGCCGCTCGTGTGGGTTACTCGAGTGGAGCTTGACTTGCAGATATGCAGCAGTCCCATGAAGGCGGGGTCTAAGATTGCCTTGTATGCCAGACAGAGGTCACCTCGGAGGAAGTCTATATGAAACTGAGTAGAGAGAGAGGGCTTTTAGCCTGCCTGTGTATGATAGATTTTTGAGCCCCTGGATTCTCCTGGTGGGGGAACCTCTGTGGTCTCTCCAGCCACTGTATGTGCTTTGCGAGGTACATGCCAAATGGTTATTTGTACTCAATAATGGGTCTTATTAGGGAATAATACAAGGATGTTATGACCTCCTCGACCCTGAATGAGATACCCTTACTTATGAGGTGGGCCATGTAGAAAGCTTTCTCTACAGTGGAACCAACCCAGTGCTCAAAAGTCAGGTTGCTATCAGTCTGGGTGCCCAAATCTCTCGCAACTCATTGCGTGCTTAGGATGTTGTTGTTAATGTGATAATTTGTGGGGACATCACTCTCCCCAAAGGGGGTGATGGTGATGCATTTTTTTTGTATTCAGCTTGAGGCCATGTGTCTGGCACCAGTCATTTTGTTTGGGTGAGATCCTCTTGGAGGATGTTCGCTTCACTAGGGGAATTGATGACAGCACTCAGCTTGCATTCATCTGAAAACTTGGTCAGCCACTGGTTTTGGGCTGCACCTCAGAAAAGTATATCCCGAATAACAGAGGCCCCAAGATTGAACCCTGGGGTACGCCACTCGATATGAGTTTACTGCTTGAGGTGGCTTCCCCTATTTTGACTAGGTGGGTTCTATTAGTGAGCCATTTAGCTACCCATCTGGTAACATATGGATTGATGCCTAGTTGAGAGAGTTTCTGTTATGCCCGAGTGGGGAATAGTGTCTAATGCTTTGGCCAGGTCGAGGTAGGCAGTGTTGCATGGTCTTCTTCTCGTCCATGACTTTGACTGTCTCAAAAAAGTTGATAATATTTAACAGACACTACCACCACCTTGTCGAAGCCAAACTGCATGGGATCGAGTGTTTGGAGATAATAATCCATTCCATGGCCTTGCAGATCAGGCTAGTTAGCCTGATGGGTCTATAATTTCCTGTATCAGTGGATGCTCCAATGTTGTATAAAGGGATGACCGTGGCTGTCCTCCAGTCATCTGGGATAAAGCTGGTACTCTGTCTTTGGTTGAATAGGGCCCCTAATGGTGCTGCAAGTTCCTGCCTAAGTTCATGTAGGATGCAGCCTAGAATGTAATCTGGTCTCATGGAGGCTGTATTTTTTGCCTTTGAGAGAACAATGATGACCTGACCTCTAGATATAAGGGAAAAGGGCAGGTATTGGAACTGTCTTGATTTACTGATGGGGGGGGGGGGTGACAGAGGGGTGAAATTTTCACTGAATCTGTCAGCCAGCAAGTTTGCTATATCTACGGCATTTGTATATGTGGTGCCCTTGACCACCAGTTCTGAATAGATCTTGGTGCTACCTTTGAGGTTACAGACGTGTGAAGAAGGCCTTATGATTGCCTCTAGCCAATGTGGAGTCAGTTTGCTTTGGAGGATTTCCCTAGTGCTCTTATTTGCTTGTTTAAGCTGAGAGATTGCTTCCAATTGGGCACATGCTCCTTGTTGGACCTGGACAGCAATGTTATTTTTCTTTTGTTAGAGTTGTATTGCAGGTGTCCACCAGACAGGTTTACTCTTCTTGCGGAGGATGATTTAGTCCCGTCAGGTGTTCCTGATTCCATGCATCTATGTAAATGTTAATGTAGTAATTTGGTATAGTTTTAGATACTGGTGCCATTTCCTAGAGAGGGGGAGGGGGCTGTGAAGCTGTTTATACCATCCCTCAGGAGGCTGTAGTCAGCTTTGGAGAAGTTTTTTTTGTTTGACCCTAGCTAGAGGGGGGTTGGGGAAGATGGTGACTTCAAACGTGACCGCTTTATAGTTGGATCATATAAGGAAGAATGATACTGCAGGGATGCTGCAGTGATTACTCATGTTGGTTAATACCAAGTCCAAGATATTAACACCTCTTGTGGGTGAATCAATTTGGCTTTTCCAAAGCATTTGCACCGATAAAATCGAGGAGTCTCTGGGCATTTGTGATGTTCTTCATTCCACATTGCTGCAGTCCTAACTATTGGGTAGTCCGCTGTCCAGTCGGCCCGAATACCAAAGTATATGGCTGACGTCGGTCAGGGCGCATTAGACTGACGTCAGTACGTCAGGGTACTAATGCGCATGACCGACGTCATATCCTCAGTCTTTTTTGCCGCATGGTCCGATGCAGAAGCAATTTTGCGAGTGCAGGTTGGCGTTCTGAAAATTTCTGAAGTCAGAGTTTCAGACCGAATCAAAGTTGGCTAAGTACCCCGTTGGGGAATATTTTGTTTTTTCTTGCCTCAGTATTTAACCGGATGTCAGAAAAAGTGAATAACTGTATTTCTTGTGGGAAACAGATACCTCATAGGGATTACCATACTTTGTGTATACCTTGTTTAGGGCCTGAGCACGGCGTTGTTGGATGCCGTTCTTGTGCTAGATTTAACAAACGCACTATTAAGAGAAGGTTAGACTGTGCCAGGTTAGTGTTTGGGAAGCGTTGTAATTATAAAATGCCGTCGGATGCTCCGGCGCCAGCTTCGCTAAAAAACGCAAGGACAAAACAGCAAAGCCTAGGGGAAGAACCGACAGTCCCAGGACGTCGGTTCTTTAGAGGGCTCAGTGGAGCCGGAGGTTTTGCCAGGTGTTTCTTTGGAGTCTCAGGAGAGACTTTACTGTTACAGGATGTTTCCTCTCAGGAAGTAGGCCAGGCTGAGGGGCTTCTCAGGTGGCTGTTCTTCTCTCACTTCCTAAGGTGGTTAGGGCCTCCCTTCTGTTTCCAAGGCTTCCTTAAGGGGCAGGCCAAGTTTTGCTTCAGTGGGGTTTCTCCTAGTGCTTCAGGGTCTTTGCCTAAGAAACATATGCTTAAAATGGCAGAAGATTTGATTACTATGATAAGGGTTCTATGCCCCTCCTGATAAGAGGCCTAGGGTGGAACCTGAGCTTGAGAGTTTTGAGCAATGCTCGAGGCTTCTGAGTCTTGGCTGAAGACTTGCAGGAGTTCCTACTTATTCTGATTCTGATATGGATGATTCTACTCCTTCAGCTTCTCCTCCTGAGGATTTTTCATTTTCAGAGACTTTGCATTCCATGAGGGAGCATTTTAAATGGGAAGGCCAAGATTTCTCTGATTCCAGGAAAAGGCTTAGGGAGTTCTTGTTTTACCCCAGCATAGGCCTTTAGCTATACCTCCTGTTTTGAATGTGGTGGAAGATGTTTTGCAGAGGCTTCCTGAATCCTGATTCTTTGCCTCCTGCCCCAGTTAAACCGGATAGGTATTATAGGGTGCCTGAAGCTCATAAGTATCTTTTAAGAGTCCTAGGGCAGACCCGAAACTGTCTCTCAGGGGCCTAAAGGTGTAAAGGCCTCAGTTGTTAAAATCCTGTCCCTCCTGATAAAGAGGCAAGGGCTTTGGATAGATGGGGAAAGAAAGTGTATACTTCTTCCACTTTAGCCATGAGGGCGTTGAATTGTCAGTTTCACATGTTAAAATATCAGAATTATCTTCTTTCACAGTTGAAATCTAAGGTGGATGCTCTGGCGGAAGGTATTGACTGTAAAGAGTTGCAAGATTTAGTTCATGTGTCTGAACAGGTGGGTAAACATTCCTTGCAATGTGGTTTTGATGCTGTGCAGGCCTCCTCCAGGGTGGCTGCCACTGGTTCTGTTCTTCGTAGGCACGCCTGGTTGAGAGATCAGAACTTAGCTGAGCATGTTAAGACAAGGATTTTGGATGCTCCTTTGCAGTCTGATGTGTTGTTTGGTTCGCCTGTGGAAGCAGTTTTGAAGAAAATGGAGGACAAGGCTAAATCTATGCAAACTGTTAAAGATTTTTACAGGTGCAGCCTCCAGTTTAGTAGAAATTGGCCTGCTAAGGGTTGGACTTTTCCTGCTTATGATTCCCAGTCTAGGGGTAGGTCTAGACGTGGTAGGGGCAGAGCTCAGGGTTCTTTTAGGCCTAGGACAGGGAGTTCCCCTGCTCAGACTTCTGGGGAGGGCAGGGGTCAGTCCTTTCGTAAGCAGACCCAATGACCTGCCTTTTCAGCTGCCAGTTCCTTCTCGCCTGGCAGCACCGTTGGGAGGAAGGCTGTCTCTTTTCAAAGAAAATTGGGATTTAATTACCCAAGACAGATGGGTTCTGGATATTATTCACCACGGTTACAGGTTTTATTTCCATACCTTGCCTCCTTTCAAAGGCATGCCAGACATTCCTCCTCTACAAAGACAAGAGGCTCACAAGCAAATTTCTCTGTTACTCCAAATAGGGGCCATTCAGCCGGTTCCTGTGCCAGAAAGGGGCCTAGGATTTTATTCTCGCCTGTTCTTAGTACCAAAAAAGGGGAACACGTGGAGACCAATTTTGGATTTATCTATCCTCAACACTTATCTGGACATTCCCAAGTTCAAGATGTTGACGTTACAACAGCTTTTACCTCTGCTGGGCAAAGATCACTGGATGGTAACTTTAGATCTCAAGGAGGCTTACCTTCATGTGCCTATAAGACTACGTTGCAGAAAGTATCTGCGTTTTCGAGCTGGAAATTCTCATTATCAGTTCTCTGCATTGCCCTTTGGCTTATCTACTGCGCCCAGAGTATTCACAAAGGTTCTGGCTCCAGTGATAGCTTACTTCAGGCTAAAAGGAATTCAAATCTATCCTTACTTGGACGATTGCCTGATTCTGGCTCAAGAAAAGGAAGACCTTCTACAGCATTTGGAATATGTCATAGCAGTGCTAAGATGCCTAGGGTATTCTGTGAACGAAATAAAGTCCAGTCTATTACCCTCTCAAGACATGTGCTTTCTGGGTGTGAGACTGAATACAGCAGCCCAGATGGCCTTTTTAACCCCGGACAAACAAAAGAATCTTTCCAGTTACTTCCATCAACTATCTCTTCAGTCCGGGCTGACTGCAAGGACAGTCCTTCAAGCCTTAGGGTTCATGGCATCTTGTATTCTGGTGCTTCCCAATGCCAAACTACATATGAGGAAGCTACAATGGTATCTCAAAAATGTATGGACACAGCACTGCCAGGATTTGGACACTGTCATTCAAATAATACCTTGCATTCAAAAGGAATTTTTGTGGTGGGCTCAGGAATGTCACCTAAACAAGGGACTCTCTGTGACCCGGCCAGAGGCGAGTCAGATTCTAACGACAGATGCCTCAGACATTGCTTGGGGAGCTCATCTAAATGGAAAGTGGATACAAGACAAGTGGCCTGCCAGACTACAGCATCTACATATCAACATGAAGGAGATGTTAGCAGTCCAATTTGCATTAATGGCTTTCAAGGAGTTACTTCTTCCAGGGCAGGTGTTGATTCTAACAGACAACACAACTGTCATGTGGTACATCAACAAACAACCGGCAACACATTCTTACCCATTGTGCAGGCAAGCAATGATTTTATGGGAGACTGCGCTCAGCTTGCAACTAACTCTTCAGGCAAGGTTTCTGCCGGGAGCACAGAACTCCTTAGCAGATGTGTTAAGCAGACAAATCATGGATCCCCACGAGTGGAAACTGGATCTTCATGTATTTCAAGAGTTGACAGTGTCCTGGGGAACTCCAGACATAGATCTGTTCGCTTCTCCACTAAACCACCAGCTGCCAAAGTTTTGCACAAAGAGGTTTCATCACACAGCTTGGAAAGTGGATGCTCTTTCTTTCAGTTGGAAAAATCTTCATGTGTATGCGTTTCCACCTCTGCCTCTTCTTCCAAAGGTGCTTCTAAAGGTCAGACAAGACAAGCCAAGGATGATTTTAATAGCTCCAGATTGGCCTCGGCAGCACTGGTACCCATTACTGAGGAGTCTGGTAAAGAAGCCTCCATGGCCTTTACCCTTGATTCCACACCTGTTGTCTCAGAGAGACGGTCACCTGCTCAATGTCAAGCTTCACTCTCTTCATCTAACAGCCTGGCATATTCTGTTTTGAAAGACAGCAGGTCTCAACTTCCTCAACAAGTTTTAAATGTGATTATGGAAGCCAGGAGACCTAGTACAAGGAAAGTGTACGCAGAAAAATGGAAGAGATTTTTATTTTGGAGTGCAGCAAACAATTTGGAGATTTCGAGCCAAATCTGAGTGTGGCTCTTCAATATCTTACTGAGTTATTGGACAAAGGTTTGTCTTTCTCTTCCATTAAGATTCATGCTGCAGCAATTTCAGCTCACTATGATTGTGACCCACCATTGTTTTCACATCCTTTGTTCAAGCAATTTCTTAGAGGGGCAAAGAATATAAGACCCCCACGTAGAGCTCCTACTCCTGCTTGGGACCTCAATTTTGTGTTGGAGAAACTTACTCTACAACCTTTTGAGCCTCGGCTACTGCTGACTTGAAATACTTGTCATGGAAGACTGCTTTTTTGTTGGCCATTACTTCTGCAAGAAGGGTTTCTGAGTTGCAGGCCCTTATGGCAGTGGAGCCTTTCTTGATTTTTCATAAGGATAGGGTATCTTTACGTACTAATCCTTCCTTTATGCCTAAGGTGGTTTCTAGTGTGGCTTTAAACCAAACTATTCATTTGCCTACTTTTATGCAGATCCCCAAAATAAAGGGGAAAAGATTTTGCACACTTTAGATGTACACAGGCAATTGCGTTATTATTTGAGCAGGACTAAAGATTTTAGGCAGTCTCAGCAGTTGTTTATTTCTTTTGCTTTGAGTTCTCAGGGCAAGCCTGTGTCTAAACAAACTATTTCTAGATGGATTGGGTGTTGCATTACATTTTGTTATTCCCATCATGGCAAGGAAATTCCAGCTGGGATTAGGCCTCATTCCACTAGGGCTACTGCCACTTCAACAGCATTTCTAAGGGGGGTGGCAACTAAGGATATCTTGGTGGCAGCTACTTGGAGTTCAGTGCATACTTTCTCTAAGCATTATCACCTTCCTCTCTACTCTAAGTCTAGGGCTGGTTTTGCCACAGCTATTTTGCAAGGCATGTTGTCTGTTCCTGCTTCCTTATGATTTGCCAGCCTCCCTTACCTCTGCTTTGGGATTCTACCCAATAGTTAGGACTGCAGCAATGTGGAATGAAGAACATAGTACAGTTTTGTACCTACCATAAATGTAGATGTTCGATGATCCACATTGCTGCAGTCCAATTTACCCTCCCTCCTTCCCCTCTGTGTTTAGGGGTGGTTGTGTAGGTGAGGTTATGATCTGCTAATTTTGTATATTTTGTATATATATATATTTTGGTGCAGGTATGTTGGCAGTGTTTGGTTTTGGGCCTTATCTTTTCAGGGTCTTCTGACATCTGGGGCAAGAAAAGACTGAGGATATGACGTCGGTCATGCGCATTAGTACCCTGACGTACTGACGTCAGTCTAATGCGCCCTGACCGACGTCAGCCATATACTTTGGTATTCGGGCCGACTGGACAGCGGACTACCCAATAGTTAGGACTGCAGCAATGTGGATCCTCGAACATCTACATTTATGGTAGGTACAAAACTGTACTTTTTCGTATGAGTAGTTCTTCCAGTCTTTTTGGGTAGTTAAAGTCACCCAGGATCAGAGTAAAGGGTTAAATCTTGATAGATTCGAAGAGGTCTAGATAGGCAGATTGGGCATCGAGTCAGATTTGGGGCACGGTAGCTAGCTGTGATTTGTATTGGGGTCTTGTCAATGGTTAACTGCACGTGGAGTGTCTCCTGTGCGTCATACTGTTTGACCAGACTGGAGGTGTGCATGTTTTAAGTGAAATTCAATTTCTCTCAACTTCAGTTAACCCATTATTTAGTGCCTTTCCAGTGTCACTTTCATCTGTGAACTTGCTGCATTTCCATATATCCTGTCCAATTCATTCAGTTTGTAGTCTGCTCTTACTGAATCCATTTTAAGTCCAACTTGTCTATTTTTGATGAACGCTACTGAATTATTTTTGATGAACGCTACTGAATTTTTCATCAGTCTTGAATTTTTTCTTTGCTATTTCCTGTGATAAGCTGTTTGAGTTGCTCCTCTGACGTTTCTCACTTTTTTTCTTTGCATGTCAGTGTGTGTGTTTAATAGGAACCTGTTTATTAAACACACTTGTTAGGCAGTCGTACATTTTTGTAAATGAAGAACCATATTGACATAATTTTTAGTTGCAAACATCTTACTTCACTTATTATCCAACCAGTCACTGTTAGTCAAACATTACACAGCTCATTCACATCCTGCCTTCTTTTAAACTCTGTTCCTTGTCTGCATGTATTGTTCCCCCAATTCCCATTTTTCCCTATGTAATTTGCTGCTGCCCTTGTGCAGTTGGCTTAGACTTTGATTTCTGTTTCCTAGTAATTGCTTTTTTGGCAGCCACCATAATTAGACTCTGCAAGGCCTGACTATGTCTAGGCAATTCTGCTTCTGTAGCATAGCTCAAAAAAATAATTTTCTTAGTCATAGCAGTTTGCTCCCCAAGTATTTCTGATAAGGTAGACTGCAGGGAATTTTTAAAGTCTGCCATCTCATTGTACTGCCAGAAAATATGTTTGTAATTAATTACCTCCTTCTTCCCCATCACACCTCCAACATTTGCTGTCTACCTGTTGAAGAATTCTTTGGAGTCTATTTGGGGTGTAAACAAAATACTTTCAAGCAAAGATCCTAAGTCTTCTAGAAGCATATTTGGGTGACCCCCCCCCCACCATTGTTTCTTTGTGAATTGCTTATCCAGTGTCTCTCTCTCCAATCCTTCCTAACCTCAACTGATTGATTCTTATAGTTATCATGCAATATTTTATATGCTCTACTGTTTATTCCTTTTTTAATAGCAGATTTTGTTTTAGATTCTACTAAAAACTCTACCAGTACTGCTCTTTCACTTAAGATCCTCCTATTTATTTCTCTTTGCCTATAGTCTGTTATCAATCCTTGATAGGGAAGGCAATCTCTAACTGCAGTCAAAATAAATTCTTGGTCTCTTTCCTCTCTAGTTATTTGCTCCCAATAACTTGGTTCCTTTGCCAGTTTTCTCAGATTCCAACCCCTTCTTGCCTGTTGTCTGTATCCTTAATTGCAGTCATTCCTATAGGTAGAATCTCCTTTCTCCATTCCTTTGTTGGTTTAGTTCTTGGAATACTTTCTGCTACTTTATGAATATAATATTTTATGTGGTGGTGGTTCTCCTTTAGGATCTGCATCCAAAGTCCCATTCTGTCCTTGTTTCTTGATATTCCCCCCATTTCATCTTTATCCCTTTACACTTTGAATTATGTTTCTGTTTGTGCTATGTACAAGAGCCTTAACTGTGTTGCTCTGAAATACCTCTTAAAATTGGGCAATCCCAATCCACCTTGTTCTATTGGAAGTATCAGCGTATCCCACTTGACTCTTGCCATCTTTCCCTCCCAGATAAAATCCTTCAGCTCTTTATTAATTTTTATCCACAACTTTTTTGGCTGATAAAAATTTGCCTGACCTGTGTTTAAGAAGAAAGGAACTAAAAACATTTAACTGCTTGTATCTTACTATCCATATCCATATAACAAAGTTCCAGTTTCTTCAGTTTTTGTATTCTCTTTTGTTTAGTCTCTTCCCACGTATCCTTAGCTGCCACACCAAGATAGTGTTTAATCCACACTCCTAAGTACTTTATTTTATCATACCCCCATAAATGTGGATATTGTTGAAACAATTTGTGTGTGGGTACTTAGTTTGCCACTATTGCCTTTCTTTTAGCTTCATTAATTTTGTATCCTGAAAAGATTTGAAACAGTCTCAAAATGTTCCACAACACTGTAATGTCCGTTTTTGGTTTTATTCAGTATAAATAATATCCTCTGTAAATAGAGCCAGAATTTCTTGACTACCATACTAATTATGTCCTTGAATTTGAGTCCCTTGTTTTCTTTCATGGTGATTCTAAATATAATGAAAATAACAAAGTGGAAAGAGGACACTGTTGCCCAATTCCTCTGCTCAAGTAGAAATTATCAGAGAGGATCCCACCCACTTAAACTTATAAAGTCGATTAGGAGGATATATGAGGGATCGGAGGCAAAAATTAATCAGGGATTTCAAATGTTTCCATTGCCCTGCTGATAAAGTTCCAGCTTACTCTGTCAAATGCTTTCTCTGCATGCTTGCCTCCACTCCACAAAACCACATTGTTCCATATCCGTCGATGTTGACATTACTTTTACCATTCTTGTTGTCATTGTAGACATGAACACTTTGTAATCCTGGTTTAGTATTGAAATGGGCCTGTATGAAACTGGATCTGATGGCTCTTTACCCTCTTTAGGTATTAGAGCGGTACCGGTTACTTCCAGGATGGTGGTAATTCTCCTTCTCTTAGCTTTCTTCCAGGATGTTGATAATTCTCCCCCTCTTAAAGTACTGTTAAACAAAACCTTCCAGATCTTTACGATTTGTTTTCCACCCTAGCCTCCAAATTTCCACAGGAGTACTATCTATTCCTGTGGACTTTCCTGTAGATTGGTTATGCGTCACCATTTTTACCTCCTTTTAGCAGTAGAAGCTCGTCTATCCCTAACCTTGGCATATTTAATTCTTCCATAAACATTTCCTTTTGTACCTTTTCTTGATTTTTCCTATTTCTTTGCTTTGTACAGACTTGAATAGAATTTACAAAATATTTGTAATACTTCTACAGGATTTGTTATATTCCTTGTCATAGGCTCCCTAAGCTTCGTGATGGCCCTTTTTACTTTCTGTTGCTTGAGCCATTGTGCTAAATGTTTTTGTGCTCTAGAGTTATCAAAAACAGTTGCTTAACAGCAGTTTTTGTAAGCTGGTGCATATTTTCAAGATGATCCCTTATTTTCTGTTTGGCATTCTACAGTTGCTCTTCCTCCTTGTTGTGTGAGGTTTCCCCCTGTTTTGCAAGGCCTTAACCCAGTCATCCCCCCCCCATACAACAATGAGAAAAAGCAGACTAATATTTCTTTTGTCACGCTCTTTTAACCAGATTTTTTTTTTATTTTTTCTTTCTTTTATTTTAACATTGAAGTGCCTACAATTCTTAAAACTGAACAAGGTGAAAGAGAGAAGGGAGGGGAAAAAAAACAGAGGACACCTATTTACATTAGTATCCCCATTACACTTAAAATAACTTTACTGTATAGCATGCAAGGTTCATAGGTTCATACTAGGCTATCTGCCCTAGGGCATTTATAAGCCTAGCCAGAGTGTGTTTGGCTTCCGCCACCCATTTTAAATTTATTTTGCTATGCCCTTTTTCGAGGTTAGTATACTGTGCCTCTGTCTAACAGTGACACAGAAGTGATACCCAGGGTAAACCTACGATCTCCCATCCACTCATCAAGATTCCTCTTGAAGAGCGTCAATGAGGGACTCTGCCTAACCTGGACTGGGATTTTATTCCAGAGTGAAGGGAGCCTCTGGGTTATGAATCTGTCCCTCCAGCATGTCCTATTTATTTCAGTGCTGAGGTTCAAGTCTCTCGAGCGCGTAGCTCGATCGGATTTGGATTTTCTGAGGTGCAGCATGTCCATTAATTCCGGGTTGGACATGGCTTTATACGTCAGGCACAGATCGCCTCTGAGCAAGCGGTATGCCACTGAGTAGAGCTGGAGTTTCTTTAACCGGGCAGCATATGGCATCTGTTTGAGCCCTTTGATCCTCTTGGTGAGGTACTTTTGGGGTCTTTCCAGTTGGTGCAGGTGTCTGGTAAGGTACATCCCAAAAGGGGCATTGTACTCAATTATGGGCCTGATGAGGGATGAGTAAAGAGGCACGATGACCTCCCCTGATCTAGATGTGAATCCCTTCATGATTAGGTGGGCTATATAAAATGTTTTTCTAACCACTTTGGCCACGTGGTTGTCAAATGAGAGATTGCTATCAACTTGGGTCCCCAGGTCCCTAATTACTTGTTCCGTACTTAATGGGTTACCACTTATGTGGTAATTTGTGGGCACTATACACTTTTTGGCATTTAGCTTGAGGCCATGGCTCTGGCACCAGTTGTCTGTTTCTATGAGGCCCTTTTGGAGGATGCTTGTGTCGGCTGGAGAGTCGATTATGACGCCCAGTTTGCAGTCATCTGCGAACTTGGTCAGCCACAGTTCTTCCGTGTTGGCCTGTACCTCTGAGAAATATATACCGAACAAGAGAGGTCCCAGGACTGAGCCTTGTGGAACGCCACTTGTAACTGGTTTGGAGTCTGACATGGCTCCAGCAATTCTAACCATGTGGGTTCTGTCCTTGAGCCAGTTTGCAACCCATCTAGTGACATAGGGGTTTATATTTAAGCTGGTGAGCTTATATATAATGCCCGAGTGGGGTATTGTATCGAAGGCTTTTGCGAGGTCCAGGTAGGCTGTGTGGACCACCTTCCCCTCATCGATGGCCTTGGTGACTGTTTCAAAGAAATCAACCAGGTTTAAGAGGCAAGATCTGCCCTTAACAAAGCCAAACTGGGTAGGATCCAGTGTCTGTAGGTCCCCAATATCTTTATTTATGAGGTCCATGATGATCCTTTCCATAGCTTTGCAGACCAAGCTAGTCAGGCTTATGGGGCGATAGTTTCCAGGGTCCATTGAGGCACCACCTTTGTGGAGAGGGACCACTGTTGCTGTATGCCACTCTTTGGGTACATATCCTGTAGTAAGGCTGAGATTGAACAGTAGTTTTATGTTTGGGATTAGCTCTTCTTGGAGTTCATGTAGGACGCAGCCCGGGACACTGTCTGGTCCCATTGATGCGGTGTTTTTTGCATTGGAGAGGGCAGCTCTTACCTGAGCATCTGAGATGTCAGGGGGGCAGCACTCTGCTGGGATAGATATTTGCCCTTTTGGTGGGGAAGGGAGAAGTTTGCGCTGAACCTGTCAGCTAGGATGTTGGCAATTTCTGTGGGTTCAGTGTATTTTTTGTCATTTTGGACTAATTCTGAGCATATCTGGGAATTCCCACCCAGGTTCCTAACATAACTAAAGAAAGCCTTGTGATTATCCTTAGTGTCCTGTGCAGTTTTTCTCTCAAAGCTAGCCTTAGACGATTTTATGAGTGCCCGTAGTTTTTTGCTAATACTGATCAGAGATGCCTTCCCTTTTTGGGATTTTGCTCTATCATTTAGTAGCTTCCTCCTTCTATTGTATAGTTTGTTTATGGCTGGGGTCCACCAGACAGGACGTCTGCCTTTGGAGGATTGGGTCTTGGTTTTATTTGGGATTGCATGATCCATGCATTCCTGAAGGTGTTCATAGAATGCATTTATAAAGGATTCTGCGGTCTGGGCGGTATTTTCCACAGGCCCGGGGGCTTTGAAGGATTCCACCTCGGTTTTGAGGAGTGTGAAATTTGCTTTCGAGAAGTTTTTCACTGTGGTTTTCTGGGCAGGAGGTGGGGTCAGGATGTGAATATCCAGTGAGATTAGTTTATGGTCTGATCTTACCAGTGAGGGATACACTTCTAGTCTGGAGCATAGAGTCCCCATGTTGGTGATGATCAGGTCCAGTATGTTTTCCCCTCTTGTGGGAGTGGTAACAAGTTGTTCCATAGCATTTGAGTTTATAAATTCTAGGAACCTTTGGGCTAGGGTGTTGGAGCTAGAGTAATGCTCCCAGTCTATGTTTGGGTAGTTGAAGTCGCCCAATATAATGGTGTTTGGAGAGACCTTCATATTTTCCAGTGTTTTCATGAAGGCCGAGTGGGGTTCCTGGGTTTGGGAGGGTGGTCTGTAGCAGGCTATAAACTGGAAGGCAGTTTTACCCACTGTTAGTTGCACATGGATAGTCTCTGATGCTTCGTGCTGTGCCACCAACCTGGAGGTGTGGGTATCTTTGACGAATATTGATACTCCCCCTCCTTTTGTGGTTCGGCCCAAGTTTTGGGGCCGAAAAGCATGGTATGAGGTATAACCTGGTAGTGCTGGGGTGCTCTCGGGAGCCTTGAACCAGGTTTCTGTTACTGCACAGATATCAATGTTCTCCATGCTAAGGAGAGTTTTGAGTGCGTGCATCTTGAGGTTTAGACTTCTGGCGTTAGAGTAGCATTACTCTTAGTTTCTTATCCCTTGTGATGCCTATGGAGGTGGGTTTGTCTTTTGAGCCTTGCCTAAAAAAGGCACTATGGGGGTAGCAAGAGCCTTTGCCAATATCCGAAAGTCCAGGGGTGACAGGTGCAAGCCGTCCTAACGAAGCATCGTGGCTTGTTGAGCATGTCATCCCAGGCTGACAGGCATTGGATCCCCTTTGAATGACACCAATACTTAAGCCAATTGTTGAAATTGATAATCTTGTCTTCATATTGTGGCATCATTCTTGGTGAGGGTAAGATGCTACTCAAGGTCAGGGTCATACCGGCCTGGGCCACATGCTCAGAGAGCTCCTCTATGTCTCTTTTCATGTAGTCCAGGGAGGTACGTCTCAGGTCATTCACACCAGCATGGACAATGACTGAGTCATATTTGTACTTGCCTTGGAGTGACCTGAGTGCTTGTGTTATGTGGCGGATCCTAGTGCCCGACAGCTCACAGTGACCTTCTCCTTGTTCAGCCTGGTGAACGGGACGTCAGTGTGCCTGACGATAGAGTCACGTATTACAAGTGTATCAGGTGTGTTCTTTATCCTTAAGGGCTGTGACTGTTCGGCACACTGGCTTTGTGAGCTATGTGTTGCACGTGTTTTGTTTTGGGGTAGCGGTTGCTTGGGTGTCTGCTTTGGAGGTCTCTGCTGCTTAGGCAGATTTTTATTTAGAGCCTCCGAGTATGTTTTTGTGTGTTTGTGTTTGGTTTGCTGTCGTGGTAGGTCTATGCGAGTCTGGAATTGTAGTGAGTGTGGTTTCCTTCTCCTCCTGACTGGTTACGCCAGTACTGAGTTGAGAGAGCTTCGCCTCCAGTTTGGCTGTATGGATGCATCTCTCGCATGTGTTGGGAGGAGGAGAGGGTGGTCTGCGTACATGAGGCAGTTGTAACATTGCCTCAAGATTCCCAGATTCACCAGCTGGACCGGAGAGGAGATTGACAACTGACTTTTGGACATGCTAGAGTAGTATTGGGAATTCCTTAAAAAAGGGCCAGTGGGGAACAAGGTACTCAAGGGGAGTTTGTGAGGGTGTAGTGCTTTTAATTTTTTAGTGCTGACTTATATAATTGCTTTAGTGAGCAAGTGCCAGGTAACTTAAATGCAAAAAACGACAAACTAACTTTCTTTAAGTGAAACAAGGAAATAAGTACAGTAAGCAATGCAGATATCACTAGGGATCCACAGAAGCGCTGAAAAGCTGCGTTTTAGGTGGTATTAGCGTTTCAGGGAAATAACAAGCAAACAAACAACAAGCATGCAAACAAAGCTAGATTCAGCAGGTCTGGATCTAGTCTATGCTACAGCAAACAAGGTGTACCAATTTCAGTAAGAAGCAGTTCAAATATGCAGGCACTATAAGCCTTTAACCAGAAATTCCCAGCTTAGAAGGGCAGAGTCCAGCCTCTCCTCCCACAAGAGTGCAGACCACAAACCTTCTTAATGTAAAATAACTGGCCTGAAGCCCAAGTGCTTAAACCAGAACTAATACACTTTTAGAATAACAGACACTGAGCCCTCAATCAGCAGTTCCCAACTTAGAAGGATGTAAGCTACCTGTCCTGCTACCACAGTGCAGGCCACAAACCTTCCTAATGTAAAACAACTGGTCTGAAGCCCAAGTGCTTAATCCAAAAGACTTAGAATGATAGTTACACTTTAATCAAGTTACTACCAAGCAGTAGTAAATAAAATTGAATACTTTAAAGAATGCCTGGATTAGTGCTCAAGTTATACAAACAAAGCTAGATTCAGCAGGCCTGGATCTAGTCTACGCTACAGCAAACAAGGTGTACCAATTTCAGTACGAAGCAGTTAAAATATGCAGGCGCACTATAAGCCTTTAACCAGAAATTCCCAGCTCAGAAGGGCAGAGTCCACCCTCTCCTCCCACAAGAGTGCAGACTACGAACCCTTTTAATTTAAAATAACTGGCCTGAAGTCCAAGTGCTTAAACCAGAATTAATACACTTTTAGAATAACAGACACTGAGCCTTCAATCAGCAGTTCCCAACTTAGAAGGATGTAAGCTACCTGTTTTGCCACTACAGTGCAGACCACAAACCTTCTTAATGTAAAACAACTGGTCTGGTCCGGCATTAACAAACTGTTTCATTCAGGGCACTCCAAAGCTTCCACCCCATCAGGTATAACCCAGGATAATCCTAAACACATTGCTGATGCCTTCAACAACTACTTCTCTGAAGCTATTCAAACTCTAGCAAATACACTACCCCTTGTCAGCACTAACCTATCAATAAGTATAAATAGCCCAGCTCCTTCATTTCATTTAGAACCAGTACCAACATCCCTCATCTGCTCCCTCCTACAAAAACTCAAACCTTGTACCCCTTCAGCTGACCATCTACCAGGTGAATACCTACAAATTGCATCTAAAGCCATTGCCTATCCTATATCCATCCTTATAAATAGAACAATTACTGAAGGAACAATCCCCAACATCTGGAAAGTTTCACACATCATCCCTCTGCATAAGGATGATTCCTCTACGGAGATTTCTAACGTTCGACCAATACCCTTACTCTCTCCAATAGCAAAAATAATGGAAAAATGTATCCACCGTCATTTGCTCACCCACCTTCTCTCTAATAACTTACTTGCTAACTGTCAGCATGGCTTTAGACCTCACCATAGTACTACCACTGCCTTACTGTCCTTTTCTGACTGTATTAACAAACATTGTAATATCAACTCTCTTTTATTTGCATTATTTATTGACCTGTCAAAAGCCTTCAACATGGTGAACCATCACCTACTTATTGATATACTAAAATCCCTATCTCTGGACCCACATGCAATACTTTGATTTAAATCGTACTTAGATAACAGACATCAAGCTGTTCTCTGGGGTAATAATTTATCCTCACCCCTTCCGGTCAACATTGGAGTGCCCCAAGGCTCCATATTAGGCCCTCTTCTCTTTTCAATCTTTATTAATGATCTTAACTCTAAAATTCCACAAGCCACCTGCATACAGTATGCAGATGATTCAACTTTAATATGCTCTGCCAACTCTGCTTCCTCACCCAAACTGTATTTCATGCAGTTGAAAATTGGTTCATGAGTCATTGCCTCCTCCTTAACCCTAAACAACTAAATTATTGCTCTTTACTCTTAACCAAAGGTCTCCACAATGTCACTTCACAGTAACTTATAACAATGGAACTACCATGTCCCCAGACACTACAACCCGACTCTTGGGTATTACAGTAGACCACAGCCTTAGCTATGATGATTATATTAATACTACTATAAAATCAGTCAACCGAAAACTAGGATCCCTTTATAGAATCAAACCCTTCCTCACACCACTAGCCAGAACTACCATTGCCCAAACCCACCTTATCTCTACCCTGTTTTATGCCTCTTCCATTTATACCAACCTATCTAAAAACAACCTTGGCAAACTTGCAACCAGCTATAATAACATTGCCAGATTTGCCACTGGCTCCCCTTTTAGAACCCATCACTGTCACAACCTTAAAAAGGTAGGATGGTTAGAACTACAGAATCAACTACTTTCTCAACAACTGACTATTGCCCAAAAGATTCTCTACCACCCTAACAAGACTCCTATCCTCACTAGTATGGTTACCCCGTATAATAATCTGGCAACACTACGCTCTGCTAATAAACTTCTAGTCTCTGCTACTAAATCTAACAACGAGGCTGGGGACTCACTATTCTCCAACACAGTGGGAAAAACCTGGAACCAGCTTCCTAAAGAATTATCACTTTCTTCCACACTACTCTTCAAAAACATCTTAAAGAACATCTCAGAACACACTGGCTATGTCCCTGCTCTAACCCAGACTAAAAGTCTATTTCCCTATATCCCACTCCCCTTACCTCTTTGCTGTGTTGTTTTATTACGCCTATCAATTGTAACTAGAACTCTAACCACCTCCTAGCATTAAAGAGACTTCCTATCAGCACTGTCTCATGATTTACTTCTCTAAAAGAACTCTCCTCCTATTTTCTAATATAAAATAATGTAATGTAACTTCCTTCTGTTATATATAATGTATTCTAAGATACTATTGCCTACATTGGAGCTTTTCTCCCCAGGCCTCTACTGAATATGTACTGTATGTTAGTATTAGATTGTATGCCTGTAACCATGCCTCTAATTTAAGATAATTCTTGGTATTCTTTATCATCTTATTATATGCTATCCAATGTTTTCTTTTCCAGGTCAATCTTACACAATTTTAGTATTGTCTATTCTAAAAGAATGTAATGTAATATTTGTCTATTGCATGTTCTGTATGCTATGATACTATTTCCTATATTGGAGCTTTTCTCCCCGGGCCTCTACTGAAAATGGACATATATCCAGTTAGACCAGCCTGGTCAACAAATGTAAAATAAAAAATAAATTAAAATGAGACTGTTTAGCAAGATTGTTGCCTTGATCAGTTTAAGTTGCTGCTAAGAATGGTGTTTACGTGAAAACAGTTGTGGCTTTGAAACTGCTTTTTATACTTCCTGAGGATTAAATCTGCACAGAAGCTACAGTGTAACGATGATTTTTTCAGGGGCCTGTTTGTGAATTTCTGAAAAAAGGTTTTGCTTTTTAAGCGCTGTTATTACCCTTAAACGTGTACCTTCCTGAAAAATTTAACAGCTGCTTTACCAGAAAATTGCTGAGAACTGATGTTACTTCAAAGCAGTTGCAGTTCTGAAACGGCCATGGCCTTGAAAATTAGGCAAGCAAGCCAGAGTCTGCCTATCAAGAACTGTTAATAGGTTTGTCTGTGAAATGAAACTGATTGCGAACCAAACTGGAAAGCGTCTGAAAAAATAGTCGTTGCCCTGAAATCATTAATGTGCTCTTCCTGAAAGAAATGCAAGTAAAAGGCAGAGACTGAAAGACTGCTGTCAAGTTCTGCTTGAAAAAATTTGGGTGCTAATTGCAGTGATGGTAAAATCAGAGTAATTTTCTTTTTTCAAAATCTGCATACACCCGCATAGAAGAGAGATTCCGAAGTTTGAGTATGGAAGAGTTTTTTACTTTTTTGTTCTAACGCTTGACTACGGAGTGTTTTAACAGTTACTGACTGGGGGTCCCACAGTGTTGTGATCAGTTCACACGACCCAAACCCTACTGGACACATTAAGAGAACCATTCAAATAGTGGAAAGTCCTGAGAGAGCAGCAGCAAAACTGCGGATTATCCTTGTGTTTTATTTTTTTGAATGACAGGAGGACTCCATTGCAGAGATGGTGGTGGGTGAAAAATTACTCCCTTCATTTTTTTTTTTTCTGACAAGTGAACATACATGGTAAACCAAGTTTGACCAACCGCAAGTGAACAAAGTTGAAGTACAGGATACACCAAAGCAAAGTCCACAGTGATGAAAAAGTGTAAAATCCAAAATCGTTTATTTGCACTCGATAACGTGAACATACATGACGGGTGATGCCTAGATGTGGCAGTCTGTGGGCGCATTCTGTAAGTGAACATACATGACGGGTGATGCCTCGATGTGGCAGTCTGTGGGCGGGTTCTGTAAGTGAACATGCATGACGGGTGATGCCTAGATGTGGCAGTCTGTGGGCGCGTTCTGTAAGTGAACATACATGACGGGTGATGCCTAGATGTGGCAGTCTGTGGGCGCATTCTGTAAGTGAACATACATGACGGGTGATGCCTAGATGTGGCAGTCTGTGGGTGCATTCTGTAAGTGAACATACATGACGGGTGATGCCTAGATGTGGCAGTCTGTGGGCGCGTTCTGTTGAATGGACAGAGCATTCATTGATAACACTGAACTGAATGCCCCCATGGCCTGGTGGGTGGGCTGGGAGATGCTGTAAATATGTTATTGTGACAGTTTCTTGTTTCACTTTATAAGCGGGATATACAGAAGATGGTTATCTTTTTTGGAAGTGTAAGGAGGTAGGTTGTGTGTCACAGCACAGTTGCATGCTACTGTATGGTTTGTCTAGAGGTTGTGCAGTGTTTGTGTTTGATTCTAATATACTACCCCATGTCCCAAGGTCCATTTGTTTTGTTCTGTGTACATAATCTTCTAACATCATCACACAACTTACTTTCCTAGTAGTTAAGTACATACTTCTGGTATAGTTAATGTCCTAGATATTTATTTAACCTGTTACTTTTGCATAACATATAAATATAATTTATCTCTTCACAGGAGGGTGCAGCTTAACTGCTTACCTGATGGTCTGTGATTTCCTGTCACCTTTTAGTGTAGTCTATCTGTATCTTTCTACTGAGTCTCCTCTAGGTGTTGGAACCAGGGATGTTCTTCGTTGTTTTACTGTTGCAGTCATTACATTTGGGTTATCTGCTTGCAGGTAGCCCTCAGTTGGCCTGATTAACAAAGTCTTGGGTCCTGCGTCGGTTGCTGTTCCTTCTTCCATGACGTCAGGTCATCAGGGGTATAAAACATGCAGCCAACACCATTACATCAGTCTTTCTTGCCGTGCGGTGCCCGAAGCAGAAGCAGATGTCCTTCAAGGATGCATCTGCAGTCATAACATATGGGTTGTCCTGCCTCAAGCAGCCCTTCGGTCGGCCGGATTCCAAAGTCTGGGTCTGGCCTCGGCTGATGTCGCACTTTCCCCGACGTCAGAGCTTCTGGGGTATAAAGGCATCAGCCGACGCCATTTTCCTCCGTCTTTCTTGCCGTGCGGTGCCTGAAGCAGAAGCTGTTCGCAAGTGCCGGTCGGTCAGATCCAGAGTTTTCAGCTACCGAAGACTTCTAAAAAAGCTAAGTACCCCGTTGGGGACTCTTTCTTGCCTCAGATTCTCAGCCTTGCTGCGGACCTTATATCCATGATTAGGGGTTCCCAACCTCACCCAGACAGGGCCTCCCACCCTCCTCCTGATAAAAGGCCTAGGACTGAACCCCCTGAACCTCTCTCCTCAGATTACTCCTCGGATAGATCTGATTTATCAGACCATCAGGAAGGGCCATATTCTCCTTATGAGGATTCAGATGCAGAAGACTCCCCTCCTGAAGAATTTTCCTTTGGGGAAACTTTGCATTCAATGAGGGAACACTTTCAATGGCAGGGTCAGGATTTCTCTGATTCTAGAAAAAGATTAAGAACCTTTTTACACTTACCACAGCATAGGCCTTTAGCCATACCACCTGTGCTAACTGTAGTTGATGATGCATATAATGATGTCAGTTCTGCTCCTGACTCTCTTCCCCCGGCCCCTGCCAAACCTGACAGATATTACAGGGTTCCGGATTCTCACTTCCATTTGTATAAAGCCCATGCTGCAGACCCAGAAACTATATCTCGGGGCCCAAAAGGTGTTGCAGCTGCCACAGCCAAAAACCCCCTACCCTCTGAAAGAGAGTCAAGAGCATTAGAGAGATGGGGAAAAAAGGTTTATACATCTGCTACTCTTTCTGCCAGGGCATTAAACTGTCAATTCCACATGATACAGTACCAGGAATATTTGTTAGATCAGCTGAATAAAAAGCTTTCTTCTACTGAACCTTTAGACCGAAAGTCCCTTCAGGATTTGGTACACAACTCTCAGCAGGTCAGTAATCATTTCTTAAAATGTGGCTATGATGCACTGGAGGCTTCATTTAGATCAGCTATGACTGGGGCAGTAATTCGAAGACATGCCTGGCTAAAAGAGCAATCCTTGCCAGACCATATCAAGGCTAAACTCCTAGATGCTCCAATGGAGAAACAAAGTTTATTTGGCTCCCCTGCACAGGAGATTCTAAAGAAAGTGGAAGAAAAAGCAAAATCTGTGCAAACAGTAAAGGATTTTCTGCAGGTTCAACCTCCGAGGTTCAGCAGAAACTGGCCTTCAAAGAATTGGTCCTTTCCAGACACCTCCAGAACACAGAGGGGCAGGAATAGACGCCCAAGAGGCAGAGGTCAATCAAAGGGTGCCTACAGGGGTCGTCAGTGGCAGCCTGCCAACCAGAGGAGTACTGCCACAGCTGCAGCTACAACCACTTCCACAGGACAGACACAATGACTTGACTCTGATTCCGCTTACCAGGGAACAACTGGAAGCACCCTTGGGCGGAAAGCTGTCTTTATTCTTGAAAAACTGGTATTGCATTACAAAAGACAAATGGACATTGCAAACCATAGACAAAGGATACAGGTTTCACTTCCACACTTTTCCAAGAAGGAGTGGAATGCCAAACCTTCCACCAAACCAGAAGCCAGAGGCTTTAAGACAAATCCACAATTTACTTCAGATGAAAGTTATAGAAAGGGTACCATCTATGGAACAAGGCCAAGGATTTTATTCCAGACTATTCCTTGTACCAAGAAAAGAAAACCATTGGAGGCCTATTCTCGACTTGTCCGCACTAAACACATATCTCATTGTGCCAAAATTCAAGATGCTGACCCTACAGCAACTTCCCATATTGGGCAAGGAGTCTTGGCTGGTGACTCTAGATCTCAAGGAGGCATACCTGCACGTCCCCATACGACCAAATTGCAGAAGATACCTCAGATTTCTTGCAGGATCAGAGCATTATCAATTCTCAGCATTGCCCTTTGGCTTATCTACTGCGCCCAGAGTATTCACGAAATGCCTGGCATCTGTAATTGCACATTGCAGGCTTTAGGGAATTCAAATCTATCCATACCTGGACGACTGCCTAATACAAGCGGACAACAAGACAAAACTACTAAAGGATTTGGCCTATGTCATGCACCTGTTACAGGCCTTGGGATACACAGTCAACATCCAGAAGTCAAGACTAGTGCCATCCCAAAGGATAACATTTTTGGGTGCGGATCTGGACACAATGACTCAGATGGCTTTTCTCACAGAAGAAAAACAAAAACAACTTCCAGTCTACTTCATGGCTTTGACAAGACAAACTCAGCTCACTGCAAGGAAAGTCCTGCAGGCCCTGGGTTACATGGCATCCTGCATAATCTTGATCCCGCATGCCAGGCTACATATGAGAAAATTACAATGGTACCTAAGGAATGTATGGTCTCAACACAGGCACAGTCTAGAAACCATGATACCAATCATTCCATGCCTGAAAAAGTAATTCCTGTGGTGGGCTCAGGCCTGCCAGTCCAACAGAGGGTTGCCTTTCAACAAACCACAACCAAGGCAGACCATCACCACGGACGCCTCAGACCTAGGATGGGGAGCACACATGGAGGACAAGTGTATCCAAGGCCTATGGTCTCAGGACCAGCTGAACTTGCACATAAACCTAAAGGAGATGCTGGCGGTGAAACATGCAATCGAGACATTCAAATCATTCCTCCAGCAAGGACATCTGCTGATAAGGACAGACAACACCACAGTCATGTGGTACATAACCAAACAGGGAGGCATGCATTCCTACCCTCTATGCCCGATGGCAATGGATCTGTGGAACCTAGGCCTGAATCTCAACATCCAGCTGCAGGCCAAATTCGTACCAGGAAAAGAGAATTCACTAGCAGACAGCTTAAGCAGAACTACCACGGATGCTCACGAATGGATGCTGCATCCAGACATCTTCAAAATCATAACAAGCAAATGGGGAATGCCAGAGATAGACCTGTTCGCCTCCCCACTCAACCACCAACTGAAGAAATTCTGCTCAAGAGTATACCACCCACAAGCCTGGAGGGTGGACTCTCTCTCTTTCAGCTGGAATGCCCTAACAGTGTATGCTTTTCCACCTCTCCCATTGATGTACAAAGTTCTACTGAAGATCAGGGAGGAACAGCCAAAGGTGATACTGATAGCTCCAGACTGGCCAAGGCAGCACTGGTACCCGCTACTGAGAAGCATGTCTCGGACGAACTCATGGCCTCTACCCCTATGGCCTCTTCTTCTAACGCAGAACAACTTCAAGACCCTGCATCCAAACTTGAAAACACTGCAGCTAACTTCCTGGAAAATTGCTTAAAACAAAACAAAACTGTTTTATCTCAGAGGGTCAAGGACATTATCCTGGAGGCTCGCAGACCCTCCACAAGGAAGACATACTCAGCTAAATGGAAGAGATTCCTCATTTGGAGCGCATCAAAGGGTACAAATATCACACTGGCAAACCTAGCTCACATCCTAGAATATTTAGCAGAACTGTTCCACAATGGCCTGTCCTATTCTTCCATTAAGATTCATGCTTCAGCAATTTCAGCAGAGTACAACATGGATCCACCTATATTCTCTCACCCTCTCCTCAGACAATTTTTAAGAGGGATCAAAAATGTAAAACCTCCAAGGAGACCCCCTCTGCCTACATGGGATCTCAATTTTGTGCTGGAAAAATTAACATTATCCCCTTTTGAACCAGCAGCATCAGCAGACTTACAGTTCTTAACTTGGAAAACTGCTTTCCTTCTGGCAATCACTTCAGCAAGAAGAGTATCCGAGTTACAGGCACTAATGGCAGTGCAGCCTTTCCTTATTTTTCACCAGGAGAGAGCGTCTCTGAGAACCAATCCTACTTTCATGCCAAAGGTGGTATCCAGGGTATCCTTGAACCAAGCTATTCATTTACCTACGTTCTTCCCTAACCCACAGAACAGGGGGGAAAAACTATTGCACACCTTGGATGTACACAGACAACTACGCTATTATCTGGACAGAACTAAAACCAGCAGAAAAAAACTGACCAACTTTTTGTAGCATATGCAACTGGAGTGCAAGGAAAAGCAATTTCCAAACAGACAATTTCAAAATGGATAGGAAATTGCATTCGCTTTTGCTACTCTTTTCATGGAAAGACAGCTCCTGAAAATATCAGGCCTCACTCCACAAGAGCCACAGCCACCACTACAGCTTTCCTACGAGGGGTGGCTACAAAGGACATTTTAGAAGCTGCTACTTGGAGCTCCGTGCATACATTTGCCAAGCATTACAATCTACCTTTATACTCCAGATCCCGAGCAGGTTTTGCAACTGCAGTTTTACAGGGGATCTTAACTACACCATCCTTATCTTAGTACCTCCTCCCCCAGTTTGGCTATGGTATTCTACCCATATGTTATGACTGCAGATGCATCCTTGAAGAACATAGTACAGTTTTGTACCTACCATAAATGTAGATGTCCGATAGGTATGCATCTGCAGTCAGGATTACCCACCCTCCTTCACCTCTGTGGTACTCCTAGGGTGCTTACCCCTTCTTCAGCTAGCTGGGGGAATCTATTATGGTGTATTTGTTTGTATGTATATATGTGTGTGTGTGTGTATATGTATATATGTATATATATATATATATATATATATATATATATATATATATATATATATATGTTTGGAATTTTCAACATTTATCCAAATTTAGCCTTCCTAGAGGGCACCTGGCATCTGGGGCAAGAAACACTGAGGAAAATGGTGTCGGTTGATGCCTTTATACCCCAGAAGCTCTGACGTCGGGGAAAGTGCGACATCAGCCGAGGCCAGACCCAGACTTTGGAATCCGGCCGACCGAAGGGCTGCCTGAGGCAGGACAACCCATATGTTATAGGTTCATAGGTTCATAGGTTCATACTAGGCTATCTGCCCGAGGGCATTTACAAGCCTAGCCCATAGTTTTGTGGCTTACGCCACCCCTTTAGTATGGGGAACTATACCCATTATTTTGCTGTGCCTCTGTTGAGCAGTGACACTGAGGTAATCCCTGGGGTATATCTGCGATCTCCCATCCATTGGTCAAGATTTCTCTTGAACAAGGCCAGCGAGGTGCTCTGCCTCACATATACCGGGATTTTATTCCACAGCATAGGGAGTCTTTGGGTGATGAATCTATCCCTCCAGCGCCCTATTAATAGCCGTGTCGAGGTTTAAGTCTCCCGCCCTTGTGGCTCTGATGGATCTAGATTTTTTGAGGTGAAGCATATTCATCAAATCTGGGTTTGACATGGCCTTGTATGTTAGGCAAAGGTCACCTCTGAGCAAGCGGTAAGCGACTGAATAGAGCTGGAGTTCTTTCAGTCGGGCAGCATAGGACAGATGTTTGAGACCCTTTATCCTTTTGGTGAGGAACTTTTGTGGCCTCTCCAGCTGCTGCAAGTGTCGGGTCAGATATATTCCGAATGGGGCATTGTACTCAATCATTGGTCTGATGAGTGATGAGTATAGGGAGACTATGACCTCCCTTGATCTATATGAGAATCCCTTCATGATAAGGTGGGCAATGTAGAAGATCTTCCTAACTACTTTAGCTACATGGGTGTCGAATGACAGACTACTATCAACCTGGGTCCCCAGGTCCCTGATAACTTCTTCTATGCTCAGTGGATTGCCACCTATTTGGTAGCTAGGGGTAACCTTGTTTTTCCCGAAGGGTATGACTATGCATTTTTTGGCATTTAACTTTAGGCCATGGCTCTGGCACCAGTTATCCGTTTCTGTGAGACCCTTCTGAAGGATATCTGTGTCAGATGTGTTTTCTACTATGGCGCCAGTTTGCAGTCCTCTGCAAACTTTGTCAGCCATAACCCTCCTGTGTTTGCTTGTACTGAAAAGTAGATGCCAAACGAGTGGGCCCAGGACTGAGCCCTGTGGTACACCACTTGTGACAGGCTTTGAGTCTGACATGGCGCCAGCAACTCTGACCCTGTGGGTTCTGTCACTCAGCCAGTTTGCAACCCATCTTGTGATGTATGGGTTAACATTTAAGCTGATGAGTTTTCAATGATACCCGAGTGGGGTATTGTATCAAGGCCTTCGCCAGATCGAGGTAGGCTGTATGGACTGCCTTTCCTCATCAATGGCTTTGGTGACTGTTTCAAAAGTCAACCAAGTTTAGAAGGCATGATCTGCCTTTGACAAAGCCAAACTGGGATGGATCCAAAGTCTGCAAATTCTATGTCTTTATTTATGAGGTCCATTATGATCCTCTCCATGGCTTTGCAGATAAGGCTTGTCAAGCTAATGGGCCGGTAATTTCCAGGGTCGGTGGAGGCACCGCCTTTGTGAAGTGGGACCACAGTTGCAGTGCGCCACTCCTGGGCACGTATCCAGAGGTAAGACTATGATTAAACAGCTGTCCTAGCTGTGGGTTTAATTCCTCATTGAGTTCGTGGAGCACACAGCCGGGGACACCATCAGGTCCCATGGATGCTGTGTTTTTGCTTTGGAGAGAGCAGTTCTCACTTGGGCGTTGGAGATGTTTGGGGGCTGCAATCGCTTGGTATAGATATCTCCTTTTGGGGGAGGGGAGAAGTTTGCACTGAACCTGTCAGCCAGTATGTTGGCAATGTCTGTAGGATCAGTAATCTTCACATCATTTTGAACTAGTTCTGAGCATATCTGGGAGGTTCCTCCCAGGTTTCTAACATAGCTAAAGAAGGCCTTATGATTGTCTTTTGAGTCTTTAGCTATTTTTCTCTCAAAATTTGCTTTGGATGATTTTATGAGAGCTCTTAGTTTTTACTTATAGTGATCAAGGGTGTCTTACCTTTTAAGGATTTTGCTCTATCTTGTAGTAGCTTCCTCCTTTTGTTGTAGAGTTTGTTTATGGCTGGGGTCCACCAGACTGGACGCTTGCCTTTGGTACAAAGAGTCTTTGTTTTGCTTGGGATTGCCTTATCCATGCAGTCCTGCAGGTGCTGGTAGAAGGCATTTGTAAGTGATTCAGCGGCTTGAGTACTGTTTTCCGCCGCTCGGGGCCTTAAAGGAGACCACACTAGTCTTTAGAAGTGTGAAGTCGGCTTTAGAAGTTCTTTACTGTGGTCTTTTTTATTTCAGGTGGCGGTGGGATGAGGACCTCCAGCGAGATTAGTTTGTGATCTGATCTCACCAGTGAGGGGTATACTTCGGTGTTGAACATTGTGCTCCCATGTTCGTGATGATGAGATCAAGTATGTTTTCTCCTCTTGTGGGATGGTGACTAGTTGTTCCATGGCATTTGAGTTTATGAATTCCAGGAACTTTTGGGCTAGGGTGTTTGGGCTTGAGTAGTGCTCCCAGTCTATATTAGGGTAATTGAAGTCACCTAGTATGATGGTGTTTGGTGATACATTTATCCCCTCTAGTGTTTTCAGGAAGGCCATGTGAGGTTCCTGAGTTTGTGAGGGTGGCCTGTAACATGCTACAATTTGCAGAGCAGTCTTGCCTATGGTTAATTGCACCTGGATGGTCTCCGATGCATCGTGCGTTGCCACCAGTCTTGAGGTGTGGGTGTCTTTGATGAATATGGATACCCCCCCTCCTTTCTTGGTATTGTCCGGATTTTGGGGCCGGAACGCATAAGAGGTAAAACCTGATAGTGCTGGGGTGCTCTCAGGAGCCTTGAACCAGGTTTCTGTCACTGCACAGACATCGATGTTCTCCATGTTATGACTGCAGATGCATACCTATCGGACATCTACATTTATGGTAGGTACAAAACTGTACTTTCGCAAGTGCCAGTCGGCCGACTCTTGAAATTTTCATTTTCGAGTTTCAAAACCGAAGTCTTCAACTAAAGCTAAGTACCCCATTGGGGAAACCTTTTTCTTGCTCCTTACCAGTGTCAGTAAAAGTTAATAATTGCATTACATGTGGAAAGCAAGTACTTCATAAAGATTTTCATTCGCACATTATTCCTTGCCTAGGCCCTGACCACGATGTACCTTGCTGTCGGTTTTGCGCTTTATTTAATCAGCGCACTATCCGTAATCTGTATATTTTCACCTCTAAATATTTCGGTTCTTGGTTTAATTATCCAGAAATGTCGTCGGTTATCCATCCAACTACCGGGATTCCAAAAAAATGCAATGATAAAGAGACAGGCCACCGAGGTCCATAACTGCCGATGATGCTTCTAAGCCAGTCGCCAGTTCGCCGGTACTCAGTGAGACGCTTTCGCAGCCCCTGATACTTTCTACTTCTGACTCGCAGGCCTCTACTGAGACCCATTCGGAGTCCGGTATGCTGCGAGATGCTTCCAACTATGGAACCCACGGATATGTCTACCTTGGATGGGTCTGGAGCCGCTGTGCAGGCACCGGCTTCTGAGGGTATATTCAGGCCTACGGACTTGCATATTAAACCGACGCCTCCTTCTTTACTTAGGCCTAAATCTCGATCCATGCCTAAAAAACTGATGCCCAGGCCACATGCTCAGGCCTCTATGCCTAAAAATCAAATGATGATAATGGCTGAAGATCTAATAACTCTAATCAGGGGTAGCCACCCCCCCCCCCCCCCTTCTAAGAGGCCTAGGACTGAAGTTGATTATGAATCTTCTGATCAGGATTCTGTTTCTGATTCCTTTAATGATCTGGATTTGCCCTCATCTACTTATGAAGATTCTGATACAGAGGACTCGATTCCCTCTGCTTCCCCTCCTGAGGATTTTTCTTTTGGGGAAACTTTACATACTCTAAGGGAGCATTTCCACTGGGAAAGCCAGGATTTTTCTGATTCAGAAAAGAGGCTTAGGGATTTCCTTCTCCTACCTCAGCATTGGCCTTTAGCTATTCCCCCTGTACTAGACATTGTTGACGACGCTTTTTTGGAATCTAGTTTGTCCCCTGATGCCCTGCCTCCTGCTCCCAGAAAACCTGACAGATACTACAGGGTCCCAGAGTCCCACAAGTTCCTTTTTAAAAATCCTATTGCAGATCCAGAGACTATTTCACAGGGGCACAAGGGCATTAAGGCTTCTACTGCTGAAAATCCTACCCCTTCTGATAGACTCCACGGCGCTGGATAGATGGGGGAAGAAGGTTTACACTTCTGCAACCTTGGCCATTAAGGCTTTAAACTTCCAGTTTCATATGTTAAAGTATCAGCAACATGTTATTGGACTGCTTAAACAGAAAATGATGTTGATTCCTGACTGTGTGGAAAATAAAGAATTACAGGATTTGATGCCTTCTGCTGAACAAGTTGGAAAACATACTTTGCAATGTGGTTTTGATTCATTAGAGGCCTCTTGCAGGGCTGTTGTTACTGGGTCTGTGCTCAGAAGGCATGCTTGGCTTAAGGAGCAATCTTTGCCTGATCATGTTAAAGCTAAATTGTTGGATTCTCCTTTAAATCAGGACTGCCTGTTTGGCAACAAGGCTGAGGAAGTTCTTAAAAAAGATGGAAGATAAAGCTAAATCTATGCAAACTGTGAAAGTTTTTTTACAAGTTCAGCCTCCTAGATTTAGTAGGCACTGGCCCTCTTAAGAATTGGTCTTTTCCAGACCCTTCCAGGTCTTCTCAAACCAAACACAGCAGAAACCCAAAGTTTCAGTCCCAGGGGGGACACAGGACTAAGCAGTGGGGTGGCCTCCACTTCCAAACCTGTGAGTAATAAGACTCCCCCCATGGTAAACTGCCTCAATGACTTCCTTTTACAATTTCCAAGCACTTATCAACTGATTGCCCCTTTGGGGGGAAAGATTGCTCTTCATGCAAAGAATTGGGAACTCATTACCCAGGACAAATGGGTTTTAAATATAGTGTCCCAGGGATACAGATTTCACTTCAACATGTTGCCAACACCAAATGGGTGGCCGGACCTACCCCCAAATCAGTCGGCAGAGGCCCAAAAACAAGTACTTTCTCTCTTAAGCATGGGGGCAATACAGTTGGTACCAGAAGAGGAAAAGGGACAAGGTTTCTACTTAAGACTTTTCCTGGTACCAAGAAAAGACGATTCATGACGTCCTATCCTGGATCTGTTTACTCTAAACACCTTTTTGGAGATTCCAAAATTCAAGATGCTGACTCTTCACCAATTGCTTCCTATGATAGGCAAAGACAACCTGGTTGGCAACACTAGATTTAAAAAGTATACCTGCACATCCCAATCGGGGAATCTTGCAGAAGATACCTACGCTTCAAAGCAGGCTACACCCATTATCAGTTCTCTGCACTGCCCTTTGGCTGATCTACTGCGCCCAGGGTATTCACAAAGTGTCTAGCTCCAGTTATTGCATTTTGCAGGCAAAGAAATATTCAAGTATACCCATACCTGGATGATTGTCTAATTCAGGCAGAAAGTCATGAAATAGTTTTGAAGCATCTGGCCTTTGTACAGAGGGTTCTAACTTGTCTGGGGTACACCATAAACAAAAAGAAATCTCACCTGGTACCGTGTCATCAAATTATATTCCTGGGAGCAAGCTTGAATACAACTTCCCAAATGGCTTACCTCACACCAGAGAAACAAATTAATTTGAAAACCTACTTCAAACAAGTGGCCACAAAAACCCTGTTGTCTGCAAGACAAATACTGCAAGCCTTTGGGTTCATGGCCTCCTGCATTCTTCTAATTCCATATGCAAGACTGCATATGAGGAAACTACAGTGGTATCTAAAAAGCCTGTGGTGTCAACATTCCCAGGATCTAGAAGCAATGATTCCTATTATTCCTTGCCTACGCCTGGAGTTCCTTTGGTGGGCAGAGGCCTGCCACCAAAACAAGGGACTACCTTTCACACCACCCCTTGCCACCCAAACCCTAACAACAGACTCCTCAGACTATGCATGGGGGGCTCACTTGGTAGGGAAGTGCATTCAGGGCAAATCGAACCCAAGTCAAATGCACCTGCATATCAATCAAAAATAAATGTTAGCTGTACAGAATGCTCTGACAGCCTTCAAGGATCACATTCTTCCAGGACAACTAATGGTAAAGACGAACAACACCACTGTTGTGTGGTACATAAACAAGCAGGGGGGTACATATTCTTATCCCCTCTGCAGACTAGCCATGGCATTGTGGAACACAGCCTTGAGCTACCAAGTGCACCTACAAGCTCAATTCCTGCCAGGAAAATTAAATACACTGGCAGATGGATTAAGCAGAAACCTCATGGAACCACACGAGTGGAAATGGAATCAAGGATTTTCACCATGTTGACAACCAAATGGGGGAGCCCAGATATAGACCTGTCGGCCTACCCCCAGAACTACCAATTGGAAAAATGTTGCACAAGGACTCCCCACAAACAAGCCTGGAAAGTGGATGCCCTGTCCTTCAGCTGGAGAAACCTGGAAAGTGGATGCCCTGTCCTTCAGCTGGAGAAACCTATGTCTATGTCTTCCCCCCCCCCCCCCCTTTGCTCTCCAAAGTACTACTAAAAATCAAACAGGATAAACCAAGGATGACTTTGATTGCTCCAGATTGGCCATGCCAACACTGGTACCCCCTCCTGCGCAGTGTCACGGTTATCCCCATGCCACCTGCCTCAGACTCCTTACCTGTTCGAGCAGGAGAACCAGATTCTGCACCCTCTGCTTCTAACACTGAACCTTGCAGCCTAGCTAATTGCCTAATCTCTCCTTTACCATCCCTCAGTAAACCTGTGATGGATATCATTTTAGAGGCAAGGAGGCCTAGTACTAGAATATCTTATGCTGAAATATGCTGAAAAATGGAAAAGATCTCAAGAGATGAGCATAGCAGCGCCCAATTTACCTCGTATTTTACAATACTTAACTGAGATTCTTCACAAGGGCCTGTCTTTTTCCTCCATTAAAATCCATGCCTCAGCCATTTCAGCTCATTATAACATGGAACTCTTCTGTCATCCACTGCTCAAGCAGTTCCTTAGAGGGGCCAAAAATTTGAGACCACCCAGGAGAGCTCCAACCCCAGCCTGGGACCTTAACTTTTTGTTTTGGAGAAACTCTCTCTACCTCCTTTGTAGCCAGCTGCTGTTGCGGACTTAAAATTTCTTTCTTGGAAAACAGCTTTCCTTTTAGCAATCACTTCGGCTAGAAGGGTATCTGAATTACAGGCCCTTATGGCAGTGGAGCCTTTCATCATCTTTCATGTAGACAGAGTGTCCCTCAGAACCAATCCATCCTTCATGTGCAAGGTGGCATCCAGTGTGGCTCTTAATCAGTTCATTCATTTGCCAACCTTCTTTCCCAATCCACAGAACAAAGGGGGAATGGATACTGCATTCCTTAGATGTGCACAGACAACTTAGATTCTACTTGGACAGGACTAAATCTCAAAGGAAATCTGAACAACTGCTGGTGGCATTTGCTGCAGGGACAGAGGGGGAGGCTGTTTGAAAGCAAACCATTTCTAAATGGATAGGCCATTGCATTCTTTTCTGCTATAAGCACCATGGAAAACCTATCCCCCAGGGAATCAGACTTCACTCCACCAGGGCTGGGCTGCAATCTACCTCTACAGCCTTTGTCAGAGGCATCCCTACCAGGGACATCCTTGAAGCTGCTACCTGGAGTTCAGACTTCACTCCACCAGGGCTGCATCTACCTCTGCAGCCTTTCTCAGAGGCATCCCTACCAGGGGCATCCTAGAAGCTGCTACCTGGATTTCTGTACATACTTTCACCAAGCATTATATTTGCCAATTTTTTTCTAAATCCAGAGCTGGCTTTGCCACTGCAGTCTTGCAGGGCCTTATAGCTGGTCCTAATGCTATTTAAATTCCTCCTCCCAACCTTAGCTTTGGGAATCTACCCAAATGTAATGACTGCAGCAGTGAAACACGAAGAACATAGTACAGTTGTGTACACTTACCATAAATGTAGATGGCAGAGTGTATTCACTGTTGCAGTCCTGTTTACCCTCCCTCCAGCCCCCTAACTTCTTTTGGTTATACCTCTACTTTCCTTTACTATGCTTAAAAGATTTTTGGTGCATTTGCTTTTTTGTTGGAGGTATATCTTTGTACTCTTATTTTATTGCTTCCCATTATGGGGGCACCTGACATCTGGGGCAAGAAAAACTGATGTAATGGCGTTGGATGCATGTTTTATACCTTTGACAACCTGACGTCATGGAAGAAGGGACAGCAACCGACGTAGGACCCAGGACTTTGTTAATCAGGCCAACTGAGGGCTACCTGCAAGCAGATAACCCAAATGTAATGACTGCAACAGTGAATACACTCGACATCTACATTTATAAGTGTACACAACTGTACTTTGTTTAAATAAGGCACAAAACCGACAGCGAGGTACGTCGTGGTCAGGGCCTAGGCAAGGAATACAGTACGAATGGAAATCTTTGAGGTATTTGCTTTCCACAAGAAATACAATTATTTACTTTTACTGACATCGGTTTAGAGCAAGAAAAAGTTTCCTCCAACGGGGTACTTAGCTTTAGTTGAACACTTCGGTTCTGAAACTCGAAAACAAATTTCATGAGTCTGCCGACCGGCACTTGCGAACTGCTTCTGCTTTGGGCACCGCACGGCAAGAATGACTGATGTAATGGTGTTGGCTGCATGCTTTATACCCCTGACTACTTGATGTCACGGAAGATGAGACAACAACCGACGCAGGACCCGAGACTTTGTTAATCAGGCCGACTGAGGGCTACTGCAACCAGATGACCCAAATGTGATGATGAAACAGTCAAAATTAATAACTAGAACCCCTTCAAAGCACTGCTTGGGGGTAGAGCACGATCTAGTCTAGGACATGCTAGATGGAATTATTTTCTCTCAGAAATCACACCTGATCAAGAAGTGAAGCAGTTTAAAATTAGCCTAAAAGAACATTTACGGAAAGAAACTGAGTGCACATGCTTCCTGATGGTGGTGATAGTGGTTAAAGCAAAATGTTGTGTAAATCAATGTATTCCGGTATCGAAATACTGAAAATGATACCTGTACTGAATGTAATGCAAGTGTACATTCTGTGTGTGTGTGTGTTTATTTCACAATTGTTAATTGGGTTAGTCCAACTGAGTTTGCAAACAAACCCATTTTCAGTAGAGACCCAAGGGGAAAAGCCCCAGCAAACGTAAGTAAAAATAAAATGACAATATGCAAATATTAAATAACCATCACGATACAAAATAATTGTAAAAAAAGAAAGGGTTATTAACTATTTGCATTGTATTGATAGCAAGCAATCCATTTTCAGTGGAGACCCAAGGGGAAAAAGCCCCAGCAAACATAAGCAAAGATAAACATACAGGACAAAAACTTTTAAAAACAACACTTGTTGTGTCTTTCGGCTTTTCCCAGTTAGGGGTCGCCACAGCGGAACTCCGGTCCGCTAATGATTGGCAGTAGATTTTTACGTGCTGGCTTGCCGGACCTAACGCACAACCTTCAAAGAAGGAACGCCCATTCATGCATGTCGCCATACAGAAGACGCTCTAACTGAGAATAGAATGGGCAACGTCTAATTGTGAGGCGACAACGCTACCGCAGCACCACCACCGCAGTTTTTAAAAACAACACTGCAAGTATTAAATTAATTATAAAGAGAAAAAAGAAAAAATATGAACATTAAGAGTTGCACTGATAGTATTGGATAGGCAGTGATGTAAAATATACTACATATGAGAGCAAAAAAAAGAAGATAATCGTTGTTCAAAAGGACAATGTATAGACATTGATGAGAAGTGGGAGGAAAAAGATAAATAGTGTGGAGAATAGGAGGGGGGCTATAGTTGTAGAGCTGAGGGTTTAGGAGGTTAGTTTAAGCAGAAGTTACTAACGGAGAAAGAAAGTTAGGAGATGCAGCAGGTTATACAGTGGGAGAGTCTAAACTATGTGTGGGCAAGGCAATGGCATAATTTCAAGTTTAGTAGGTGGGATTTAAGCTCCATTTTAAAACCGGGAAAGGAAAGGTTGGATCTAATATGGAGAGGGAGTTTGCTCCAATTTAGTGAGACAGAGTGTTTGTAAAGTAGTTTTTCCAATATTCCTTTTGGGTTTATAAACTGAGAGAAGATGCTGATCAGCACTCCGGAGAGGCCGGGTTGGGGGGGGGGGGTAGAGAGTAACATGGGAGGCAAGAGCAGGGCAGGCAGAGGGGTTGTGGAGTATGGAAAAGGTAGTGTGGGGCTGCGATTGTAGGAGAAGATGCAGACGTTCCAGTCACTGAAGTTTTAGTGAGAGGCAGTGATGTGAAGAGTGGTTGGTGCAGAATAAGTCTGGCAATTTTGTTGTATGTTTCACTTTCTGCAGTCTGGAAGTTTGGATATTGTTAAGGGTGGGGGAAGCGTATAGAAGACTGGGTAAGAGAAGTGCATGCGCAAGAGTGCATTTAGTGGCAGTAGTGAGGAATTTTTTGTTCCTGTAAAGTAGTCCAAGTTTTTGGTGCTTTTTTTGATGGCCTGTTGTATGTGCAAGTCAAATTTTAGTCTGTCATCATTTATTACCCCAAGGAGTTTGGTGTGTGAGGCAGGGGGATGGTGGTGCCATCTATGGTGGAAAGAGAAAAGTTGGATTTAAGGTGAGAGAGAGTGTCTGAGGTAGGAAGAGAAGGAGTTGCGTTTTCTTAGGGTTAAGGATTAGTTGATTGTTTCCGAGCCATTTTTCAACAGAGATAAAGGAATTCTGTGTTAGTGTGTGCAGTTCAGAGATAGTATTGGAGATTGTTAAGAGAGTAGAGTCATCTGCGTACTGTATTACAGATGAGAGTTTGCAGGATGAATGTAGGTTGTTGGTAAAAATGTTGAAAAGGAGCGGTCCAAGTATGGAGCTTTGGGGTACCAATATCAATGACCTATAACCTGTATAATTCAGTTGAAAAACAAATCTGTTAGGGAAAAAATATAAAAAAATAAAAACATACAATATGTTGGTTGCATAAGTCTGCACAACCATAAACTAATACTTTGTTGTGTGTCCACACCCTTAAACTAATACTTTGTTGAAGTACCTTTTGATTTAATTACAGCATTCAGTCTTCTTGGGTTGGAGGCTGTCAGCATGGCACATCTTGACATGGCGATATTTGCCCACTCTTCATTGCAAAAGCGCTCCAAATCTTTCAGATTGCGAGGGCATCTCTTGTGCACAGCCCTCTTCAGGTTACCCCACAGATTTTCTATTGGATTTAAATCTGGGCTCTGGCTGGGTCATTCCACAACTTAAATTTTCTTCCGGTGAAGCCATTCTTTTGTTGATTTGGATGTATGCTTGGGGTCTTTTTCATGTTGAAAGGTGAAATTCCTCTTCGTCTTCCTCTTTCTAGCAGACGCCTGAAGGTTTTGGGCCAAAAGTGACTGGTATTTGGAACTGTTCATAATTCCTTCCATCTTGACAAAAGCCCCAGTTCCAGCTGAAGGAAAAGCATCCCCAAATCATGATTCACCATGGGGATGGTGTTCTTTTGGTGATGCAAAGTATTGTTTTTGCACCAAAAGTACCTTTTGGAATTGTGGCCAAAAAGTACAACCTTGGTCTCATCAGACCATAACACATTTTCCCACATGCTTTTGGGAGACTTGATGTATTGTTTTGCAAATTTTAGCCAGGCCTGGATGTTTTTCTGTTTAAGAAAAGGCTTCCATCTTGCGACCCTACCCCGTAGTCCAGACATGCGGAGAATACAGGAGATTGTTGTCACATGTAGTGCACAAGCATAGTCCAGACATGCGGAGAATACAGGCGATTGTTGTCACATGCAGTGCACAAGCATAGTCCAGACATGCGGAGAATACAGGAGATTGTTGTCACATGCAGTACACAAGCATAGTCCAGACATGCGGAGAATACAGGAGATTGTTGTCACATGCAGTACACAAGCATAGTCCAGACATGCGGAGAATACAGGAGATTGTTGTCACATGCAGTACACAAGCATAGTCCAGACATGCGGAGAATACAGGAGATTGTTGTCACATGCAGTACACAAGCATAGTCCAGACATGCGGAGAATACAGGCGATTGTTGTCACATGCAGTACACAAGCATAGCCCAGACATACGGAGAATACAGGAGATTGTTGTCACATGCAGTACACAAGCATAGCCCAGACATGCGGAGAATACAGGAGATTGTTGTCACATGTAGTACACAAGCATAGCCCAGACATACGGAGAATACAGGAGATTGTTGTCACATGCAGTACACAAGCATAGTCCAGACATACGGAGAATATAGGAGATTGTTGTCACATGCAGTACACAAGCATAGCCCAGACATACGGAGAATACAGGAGATTGTTGTCACATGCAGTACACAAGCATAGTCCAGACATGCGGAGAATACAGGCGATTGTTGTCACATGCAGTACACAAGCATAGTCCAGACATGCGGAGAATACAGGCGATTGTTGTCACATGCAGTGCACAAGCAGTTCTTGCCAGAAATTCCTGCAACTCCTTCAGTGTTGCTGCAGGTCTCTTGGCAGCCTCCCTGACCTGTTTTCGTCTTGAATTTTCATCAGTTTTGGGGGGATGTAAAGTTCTTTGCAACATCACTGATGTTCTTTGTGTTTCACTGTTGCAGTCACTACATTTGGGGTAATCTGGCAGGTTGCCCTCAGTCGGCCTGATTAACAAAGTCTTGGGTCCTGCGTCGGTTGCTGTCCCTTCTTCCATGACGTCAGGTCGTCAGGAGTATAAAACATGCAGCTGACGCCATTACATCAGTCTTTCTTGCCACACGGTGCCCAAAGCAGAAGCAGTTCGCAAGTGCCGGTTGGCAGACTCCTGAAATTTTCATTTTCAAGTTTCAGAACCGAAGTCTTCAACTAAAAAGCTAAGTACCCCATTGGGGAAACTTTTTCTTGCTCCTTATCGAGGTCAGTATAAGTCATTATATTCATTTCTGCTATATGCACAATGGTAAGTCTATTCCCCAGGGGATCAGATCTCATTCCACCAGGGCTGCATCTACTTCTACAGCCTTTCTCAGAGGTGTTCCTACCAGAGACATTCTAGAAGCTGCTACCTGGAGCTCAGTTCGTACGTTCACCAAACATTACCATTTACCTTTCTTCTCTAAATCTAGAGCTGGTTTTGCCACTGCTTTCCTGCAGGGCCTTATGGGTCCTAATGCTGTATAAATTCATCCTCCCAACCATAGCTTTGGGAATCTACCCAAATGTAATGACTGCGACAGTGAAACACAAAGAACATAGTACAGTTGTGTACACTTACCATAAATGTAGATATTTGAGTGTATTCACTGTTGCAGTCTTGGTTACCCTCCCTCCAACCCCCTTTTTCCCTCTTACTATACCTCTACTGTGCTTAAAAGCCTTTTTGGTGTGTTTGCTTTTGTTTGGAGGTATGTTTTTGTGTTTTTTTAAATTACTTAAATATTTGGCTCCCCATTTGAGGGGCACCTGACATCTGGGGCAAGAAAAACTGATGTAATGGCGTCGGCTGCATGTTTTATACCCCTGACGACCTGACGTCATGGAAGAAGGGACAGCAACTGATGCAGGACCCAAGACTTTGTTAATCAGGCTGACTGAGGGCAACCTGCCAAAAGATTACCCCAAATGTAATGACTGCAACAGTACACTCTAACATCTACATTTGTGGTAAGTGTACACAGCTGTACTTTGTCCCATATTTTCTCCACTTCAATGCTGTGGAAATTCTTTTGTACCCTTTTCCTGACTGGTGCCTTTCAAAAATGAGATCCCTTTGATGCTTTGTAAGCTTTCTGCGAACATGGCTTTTGCTGTAGCAGGCAACTGAGTAAATGTCAGGAAAATCCTACTAGCACAGCTGAACTTTATTTGGGGTTAATCAGTCTCTCTCTAATTGATGGCAGGTGTGAACCCAAGAAGACTGAATGCTGTAATTTATATATATATATATATATATATATATATATATATATATATATATATAGAGATAGATCATCATCATAATCTTCTCTTTTGGCTGTTCCCGTTAGGGTTTGCCACAGCGGATCACCTGTTTCCATTTCTTCCTGCCTCTGCATTTTGCTCCATCACACCAACCACCTGCATGTCCTTTTTCACCGCATCCATAAACCTTATCTTAGGCCTTCCTCTTTTCCTGTTACCTGGTAGCTTCATCCTTAGCATCTTTTTCCCAATATACTCAGCATCCCTCCTCAGCACATGTCCAAACCAACGTAATCTTGCCTCTCTGGCTTTGTCTTCAAACCTGCCAACCTGGGCTGACCCTCTAATATACTTATTCCTAATCCTGTTCACCCTCGTCACACCCAGTGCAAATCTTAACATCGTTTAACTCTGCCACATCCAGCTCAAACTCCTGCCTTTTTGTCAATGCCACTGTCTCCAACCCAAATAACATAGCTGGTCTCACTACCCTCGTGTAAACCTTCCTTTTCACTCTTACAGGTACTTGTCTGTCACAAATCACTCCTGACACTCTTCTCCACCCACTCCATCCTACCTGTACTCTCTTCTTCACCTCTCTTCCACACTCACCGTTACTCTGAACTACTGACCCCAAGTATTTAAACTCATCCACCTTCACCACCTCTACTCCTTGCATCCTCACCATTCCTCTGTCCTCCCTCTCATTCACATACACACATTCTGTCTTAGTCCTGCTGACCTTCATTATTCCTCTTCTCTCTAGAGCATATCTCCATCTCTCCAGGGTCTCCTCCACCTGTTCCCTACTCTCACTACAAATCACAATGTCATCTGCAAACATCATAGTCCACGGGGACTCCTGTCTGATCTCGTCTGTCAACCTGTCCATCACCATTGCAAATAAGAAAGGGCTCAGAGCTGATCCTTGATGTAACCCCACCTCCACCTGAAACGCATCTGTCATTCCCACTGCAGACCTCACCACTGTGTATGTATGTATGTATGTATATATATATATATATATATTTTGATATTTTGTACTATTATTGGATAATGCTATTGTGTGTGGAGGTTTTCTCCCCGGGTCTCTGCTGAAAACTGGCTCCATAACCCAGTTGGACACTACCTGGTTAACAAATGTAAATAAATAAATCTACACGTGTGTGTATATATGCATACACGCGTGCACACACATACATATGTATGTGTGTGTATGTATGTGCATATGTATATGTTCATAGGTTGGTACTAGACTATTGGCCCTAGAGCCAATACAAGCCAAGCCATAACAATTCCCTCCACACCCACCCCATCCCAAGCAGATCTCTCACGCATGACCAAACCATGCCCAAACTACCAAAACCCACATACATACAGCTCTTACTATTGCTCCTAGGTGTATCCACCCTCGCATTGCTAATTTCTATCACCAGCCACCAAAAACAACTTAATTTTATCCACATACCAAGAAAAACTACTTCCACTAACATTATTACCACACCCTTTTACTCAACTAGTTCCATATCACTACCAAACCTTCTTTATTCACCACTATGCACACAGATTACAGCCATCACATTACCAGTCCCAGACAACTATAAAGAACCTTAAGACCCTAAACAAACTACTAAACTCTATTTTTACCTCCGAACCCAACTCATTAGCTGCGGTGATATGCACCCAAACCCAGGTCCACAAAATCTTGGAGCCCCAACCCTCAACCTGAACGATACCCTACTCCACCGAGACAAATCCACGCTCCTCATTTTAAATTTAAATGTCAGGTATACTAAACAAAGTCCACGACCTTCATGCACTACTCTCCTTTTATCAAACTGAGATAGTCATGCTAACAGAGACTTGGCTTAAACCAGGCAACCACAACAATGAAATCACTCCACCAGGTTACAATATAATTCGTAGTGATAGAACAGGTAAAAAAGGGGGAGGGGGGTGTTGACATAGTGTTTAAATCTCACCTCATCCTTGATCCTTGAGAAAGTAGACAATAACCCCAGACCTCGATAAAGTTGAACTCATTCTAACAAAACAAAAACTTGATAGTAAACGCATCAACATCATAGAATGCTACATCCCTCCAGGCAACAAATATCCCCATTACAGAAAAACTCCTAGAATGGATGTCTAACTCCCTCCCCCAGGAAAGCATAGTATTAGGAGACCTTAATACTGACTGGCAAAACTGTTCCAGTCATAACTCACTCTCCCATATTAACCTACATGGCCTAACCCAACTCATCACTTCCCCCACAAGAACAGACAGAACCAAACACCAATCCACTCTAGATTGGATACTTGTATCCCACCCATCACTGATATCCCTATTAGGGTGTCTACCAGACATTGAGTGTCCACCTAGCCACATTCTTATATCAAAATCACCACAACGGACCCAAATATCTACGCGCCAAATTAGAAGCAAAAAACACTTTAACCGCTCCAACTTTATAAACGACCTAAAATGTGCAACTGGACCCCCCTAAAAAACCTACCTCTTGATGAAGCTGTACTATATTTCAATACTACATTCTTAAACACCCTTAACCATCACGCACCCTCCAGAACAACAAGAATTAAAACTAAATATGCCTCCTGGTTAACCCCAGACATGAAATCCCTCCTCAAAAAAAAAAAAACAAGGCCTGGACCAACTACCTCAACAATAAATCCCAATTGAACAAACAAATGTACGTTGAACTATGTAACAAAGCCAAAAAACTCACCAAAACAGACAAAACCTCTTACTACCAAAAGTTACAGGATAAGCACAGGAACAACCCACAAAAATTTTGGGCAGCAATTAACTCTATTCTACAACCAGGTAAAACTACCCCAACCCCAAAAATAGATAACAACCAAGAAGACATCCTCACTCAATTTAATAAGTACTTTACAGAAACCATCCAGACCCTTGCAAACAACCAACCCTATGACAACATCCCCACCCCTGCACATCCACCCCCACCCCAACTAACAGTTGCTCAGCTTCCACCCAGAACCAACCAAATCCATTGAAAAGCTACTCCACAAGCTCAAACCAACATCTCTAACGCAGATAAATTACCCGCTGAATACCTCCACCTGGCTGCAGAAGCCATATCATATCCTGTCTCCATCCTTAACAGATCCATCTCCGAGTGTATAGCACTCAAGCTATGGAAAATATCACATATCATCCCTCTACATAAAGGGGGAACCTCCCTGGAACTCAGTAACTAGCGCGCTATAGCCATTCTACCCCCTTTATCTAAAAATTTAGAGAGGGTAATACACAAGCAACTAATGAAATATATCCTAAAAAATAATCTAATAGCAACACAACAACATGGCTTTAGACCTTTCCATAGCACAGAATTCACCAACATTGTCAATACTCACAAAAACAATGGACACGAAAACAATGGACTCCTTGTATCTGCCACCTTCCTTGACTTGTCCAAAGCATTCGATATGTTAACCACAATAAACTCCTTCTTTCACTAGCAACTCTAAACCTTACTACTCCTGCCATCTCCTGGTTCAAACACTACCTAGAGGGAAGGAAGCACGCTGTTATGTGGCAAAACCAACTCTCTCCCTCCCTACCAGTCTCCTTAGGAGTACCCCAAGGCTCCATCCCAAGGCCACTTCTTTTTACCCTCTTCACCAATCAGCTACGAAACAGTATTCCTAAAGCCTCAATAGTGCAATATGCAGATGATACCAGCATAATATGCGCAGGCAAATCAATTGACATCCTTCACTCACTAACACAAGAATGCTTTTCCCTAGCAGAAACTTGGGATCTGAAGTAGGATATTCATTTGTCTGCAACCTGTGGGTTATGGATCCGATATCGGATCCGAACCGGCATGGTTTTCCAGCTATGGATCCAAGCTCTCAGCTCCTCCCCTCACCCATAATACCTGCTCTACCCTCATGACCCCAGATCTCGTTTGCCGCGCATGGTGACTGGATTGGTTTCTATAGCTCTCAGCTAAGTGCTAGTTTTTCTAACTGTTAATACAGAGTTTTGAAGTTTTTTATTCATATTTGTGTGAAAGTTTAGGTATTCCTCTTTGATATTTTACTTTAGAGTTAATTTAAGTATTTTTTTTCCCTCCCCTCGCTGTTGGCGTAGTGTGTGTGTGTTGGGCCTGTGTGTGTATTTTTTGTTTTAGTTGCTTTAGTTTATAGATTGGGATGGCTGAACAGCCCAAATCTATATTTTCTAAATGCTCCGAGTGTGGCCATAAGCTTTCCCCGGCTGATGGCCACACTTGGTGTTAGTGCCTGGGGTTGAACACCTCACATCTGGATGCTCCATTTGTGCAGGGTTCAACCCCAGGGCACTGAAGGAGTGGAGGTCCAAGCTTGTCTTGGCGGGCCTTTTACCGCCGGACTCGGCTCCGACCTCCGCTCCTTCGGGAACCTGTGGTTTCGTTCTTCCGTGGCACCCCTCCTCCTCCTGGGACTCAACCTCCCATTTCTGGAGAGGAGAGATGCTAGGAAAAAGGACCGGAGGGAGAAGCACCAAGCGGTGGCCGAGACCTCTGTTTCGGCCCGCCAGCCAAGCTGCTTCTCCCCGGCTCCGTTGTCGGCTCGGTCTCCTCCTTCTCGGCCCGTCCCCAGTGTGCTTTTCACCGGGTCCTGAGGAGGAGGAGACCCGATCTCCGTCGAGGCTATCGAGGAGGCACTCCAGGCCTACCTCGGTAGCCTCGTCGAGATCTACATATAGCCTTTCGGATGCTGATCTGGACCGGATGATGAGAAGATTCATCCAGGCCCAGATGCAGATGGGACTGCTCTTGCCTCCCCCCCCTCTGGGGGGGAGCTCACCACCCTTTTTCAAACCTATTGCTCCTTCTCCGACCCGCTATCCGGGTTCGGAGCAGCTGGAGCCGAGCAGCTTCGGAGCCGGGGGTGGGTCGGCGCCGATAGTACTTGGTACTTCGGATCCGACCCTGCCCTCGAGTGCATCGGATCCGACCTCTCTGAGCCTGGATCCGAGCCTCGGATCCGGGGGGATCAGTGCTCCTTCGGCGCCGTCTGTGTCGGAGCGCACTGTCCCTTCGGATCCGGCGCTGTGCCGGCTCGATCCACTCTTCGGATCCGAGGGGGAGCCGATTGTCAGATCCTTTGGTCGAGGTCGGCTCCTTCGGCGTTTGATGTAGTGGAGAGGGCCCTGTTGAGGGTCTCCGGACCCCGGCACTTGTTCGGCTCCGTCCCCGCCCTCTGCACTGGGCCAGGCTTCCACCATCCGGCCCCTGGGAGAGCCCGCTTCTGTGCCCCAAGTTGCTCCAATGCAACAAGTTGCTGCTTGCGAGGACTCCTCTGACAGCCCCCCAGAGGATGTCCCTCGCAAGCATAATGCTAAAAAGGAGGCACATTGACTCCCCTAGTCTCTCACAGAAGACATGGACTTGGAGGAAGGGAAGGCTCCCCACGGTCACCCCGAGGATGTCTCATTTGGAGACATCATGGAAATGCTCCGTGAAGGGGGTGGTCTGCCCCCAAGTCTTCCTCGGACGCAGTCCGTGTTCTTGGAGGCATTTGAAGCGGGCCCGTCTACCTCTTGGGTGTCCCTCCTGCCGACCCCTGGTGGACCTCATTACCACCAGGGCGTGGAAGGAACCGGACACCGTGGAGCCAATTCCTAAGAGGCCCGATAGGATTCTTAGCCCACCGTCCGACCGTGCCCATTGGAGTAAGGGGCCTCCGGTAGATGCCATGTTGACGGCGGCGGCCACCAAGAGGGAACTGGCTCAGGAGAGTCCCTCAGTCCATCCCCCGAGCAAGGAGTCTTGGATGATGGACCGCTTGGGGAAGCGGATGTTTAGTTCAGCGACCTTCTCGGTAAGGGCGCTGAACTACTTGGCACATGTCATTAGGATGCAGCGAGATCTCATTAAAGAATATGCTGCATCTCCCCCAGAGTCCATTTCAGAGGAGGACAGGGTTCTGCACTCCACCATGGCCACTCTTAGGTCAGTTACTAATACCTCTATGCGGCTACTCTCCCACGCCACGGAAGGCGCTAGAGCTGCGGGACAGGACTAGTCACTAGACGTCAGGCCTGGCTCCGCCACTGCGATTTTTCTGAGCCCTTCAAAGCGTCATTTGCGAACGCCCCTTTGATGGTTCTGCTCTTTTGGCAAAACCGTCATGAGACGTTGACCCAGAGCGAGAAGGACGAAGACGCTGTCTGCCGTCGGAACTGCTTCTCTGCACCCCAGAGGCCCTACTCTAGGAACCAAAAGGGTCAGAAGAAGATGTGGTTCCGGAAGTCGCAGCAGTCCCAGCCTGCTCTGGACAACCAGTCCTTCCGTGGCAGAGGAGGACAGGGAGGACGCTGCCCTAGTGGCAGAGGGGCTCCCAGAAACTTCGGGTCCAGGGAACCTTTCTCTGAACGGGCCCGCGCAACCCTGAGGGTTGCCCGACTGCTCCACTCTGGAGGCAGTCGGGGACGTTCGGGGCACCTAGCGGCATGGGAGTCCATAACATCAGACCGCTGGGTTCTCCAAATCATATCCAGAGGATATCGCATCCTTTTCCTTCACCTTCCAAAGTTGAAGTCCCTCCCAGACGCCCCACCCGGTCAACGGGAGGCCGCTGGCAGAAATTGGCCATCTGCTAAAGAAAGAGCCATCCAGCCCGTCCCCAGACCAGATCGGATCAGGGTTCTACTCCAGGTTCTTTTAGTGCCAAAGAAGACGGAGAACTAAGACCAATCCTAGACCTCTCTCTTGAATCTGGCAGTCCCCAAAGAAAAATTCGAATGGTCACTCTGCAATCTATTCTCCCTTTCTGGGAGAAAATCACTGGATGTGCTCGATAGACCTCAAGGACGCAGACTACCACATCCTGATGGACAGGCTCAGGAGGTTCCTCCGCTTCCGGCTGGGAGCCAGTCACTACCAGTTCGGGTCCTTCCCTTTGGTCTCACCACAGCCCCAGGGTGTTCACCAAAGTATTAGCAGTGGTAGCGGCCCACCTGAGGCTTCAGGGGTGCAGGTGTTTCCCTACCTGGACGACTGGCTACCGCCCCAACAAGGCATCTACTTTTATTGGCGCGAGACTCCTTTCTCCATCTTGCTCCTTTTCTGGGCATCACAATAAATACAAAGAAATCCAACCTGGCGCCCACACAGCTCTTAGATTTTATAGGGGCCAGGCTAGACACAAGGAGTTTACGAGCCTTCCTCACTGCGGACAGAGTTCAAAATCTGCAGCTCCAGGTGCGGGCCATTCTCCACTCAAGTTCTGTTCCATGGAGTTGGTCCTGAGGGCTCTAGGGTCCATGGCATCTGCTATAGCACTTCTTCCTCTTGCCAGGCTCAATATGCGCATTCTACAGTGGACGCTCTTAGTACAGTGGTCATACCTTGCTCTCAAACAAGAGACAGATGCACGTAAAACCAACGCACGGCCAAGCAAACAGTCAGGATGAACAATCAAAGAAAGCCAGCGAGCTTCAGCAAAATTCAAATCATAAAGATTTTATTGTGTGACCATGTAGGAATGAAAAATCACCCTACACACATCAAACCGGTTTCGGCTCCCAGGAGCCTTCTTCAGTGATATACAAAAAATACAAAAGAAAATCAAAGTATCAAAATGCAGTCATATAAGTACCAGTAGGCTGTACATATTAACCAATCACAGCACCACATAAATAATCATTATTACAATTGATCATTGAGGCCAGGTGGAAACAAGGCCCCAAGTTTTATAATCCATTTCCTTTCCTTGGAACTTAACAATTCAAGCCAGTGTTGTTTATTCAAACATCTACCCTTGATACAATCTATTGTAACAAATTTAAAAGATGCTGAGGCATGTTTTAGGCAGTGTTTGTATAATGCATTGTTAATGCGTTTATTTTTGATGTCACTCAAATGCTCACAAACTCTAAGCCGGAAAGGCCTGGAGGTCTTCCCGACATAGAAAGCAAAGTGCAGGTCACCAAATAGATGACCCACTCAGTATTACAGTTGCCCAAAATTAATATCGAACACAACAGACGTTTTTGCTACTGAATTCCTTAGTGCGTAAAATACGAACACAAAAAGAACAATGTCCACAAGGCATGCATCCAACAATAGGTTTGCCCATGAGCGACAACTGAATAGGGGTGGAGAAATCAGAACCAACTCTTTTGTAATGACTAAATTTGGAACCCATAGTCTGTCCCCTTTTAAATGAAAAGGAACATCTATCAGGAAGCAAAAGATTGAGTTTGTGATCAGCTTTCAGAACATTCCAATGTCTGTGTATAATATTTTTGAAACCCTGTATGTTGCGTCCATATGTAGTCACCAAACGCAGGGGTTGTGGCCTTATATTGTTTTCCTTATCTCTATACAATAATAATTCTGATGCCCAGGAGGATTTGACATTTGCTCCAAAAATCTCCATGGTAATTTATGTAAGTATTTTTTTGTCATTGCTATTTAGCTCTTTTTTATTGAATTAGTAACTTGTACAACTTGTATGATCTTGTACATAAATAAGATGTGTGATTTATTACTATCTTGATAAAGGTATTGTATGCTGCCAGTGGCAGCTGGTGACTTCAAATCAAAGGGGGGTTGCAGGAGACAGCGGAATGGGTGGGGCCAATGAGAAGGGTGTGGTCAACTAGAAAGGGGGCGGATCTATTGTCAAAGCCTCAAAAACTGGGACTTTAAATAAATATGCTGCCCTGGGTGCCAAACCACCTTTATGAGAGTCCAGTCAAGACAAAATGAAGTGGAGAAGAAAAAAAAAATATTTCAAAGTATTGGCTACATGACAGCTTACTTAATATCTAGATGGAAACAAAAAGGTTGTGAGACATGAAAAAAATAAATTACTTTTTAAATAAATTACTGGAATGACAGTCAAAATCAAGTATAAAAAAACAAGCAGCACTCAACTCAAACCACTTCTCCTTGCACTGCAGTTCTAATTATAATTTATATTCAGCTTTATAAAAGTACCAAGTGACATGCTGAAAGTAGCAATTTCTGTAATACCCCCACTTGTAAAAAATGTTTCTTATCCAAAAAAGACCTGCTGCCTGACATCAACTATTTACTTGTTTCATGGGGAAAACATGATCAAAGTAAAAAATCAACAGCAAACAAGAAACAAGCTCACGATAAATTGTTTAAAGGGTTACTGCACAGGTTATGGACCACACATGATAGATTGACAAAGATGACTGCAATTCTGCAACAGATGAAATAACCTTCTGAAAATACTGTAATCCTGTCCTTTATTACAAATACTGTCATATGCATTTCAATACCAAAGGCTTATACGTTATCTAGTTCTGTAAATATTCTTTCCATGGCAACAACAAAAAGGCTTTCAATGTTGGTAATTATTTAACAGTATGCTTATTAAAGCTTACTTGCATCTTACAATCTCAGACAAGCTTACCTGATGGTCATTAAAGCATTGCTACTTAAACACAGAGCAACAGGCACTGCAACAACATGCATTTTCTGAATAATAGGAAGCATAAATCAACAGTATAAAAATATGACAAAAAAACAGAACATTCTGCAAAATCAAGGACACATGAAAAGCCACTGTAGTACTTGTGTCTACCTTGAATGGGGGGATACTCCGCATACTTACACTGCATAACTGCTCCTTGCCTTGCTTGGTCACTACATGGGGGAATGGAGTACAAGTATGTCACAATTTGAAATGTCTCTGGCTGACGGTGATGGCCCTGATACATTTGTCATACCTCAAAACCTCAAAGCAAGAAATCTAGACAAAGCCATAAACAGAAGTGGGACAAAGGCCCAAAAATAAGGGCAATTTTTAAATATTGCTCTTATAAACTTAGAAAGATAATAGAATAGTAGGTCTTGCATTAGTATGAACTTTCTGAAGGGTATGAAATCTGAAATTCAAATGTCTGTCATTATTTTCTAACGTCAGACTTTAATAATTTGCCACTAATTATCCAGAAAACCACAATTTTATGAAAAATGGACCATAAATGTGATGCAAAAATATAAAATAGCCCTTCAATACAGCTGGGAAGCTGACAAAGAAGAGACACTTTTTTAATATTACTAGTGATAAGTTGAGCAGCTGACAAAATAAGAGAATGTACATGCATTTCTGAAATAAAAGTAAGCTATATCTCTGATCATTACAATTATTTATTAATTGTAAACCCTCCACATTTTCTTCCAAAATTGCCATTTTGTGGAGGGATTATTAGGGGGAGAACAACATTTTGAGCCAAAATCAGGGACAGTTTAGAGGTTTGGATATACCTAATTCTATAAAGCGATTTATTTGCAAATGCCTCTCAACCTCTTAATGCAAGACATCTGGACAAGGCCAAATATATTGGGGAAACATACACACAGTACTAAAAATTGCTCTTGTATAAACTTAGACAGTTGATAGAATAACAGGTCTTGCTTTATCATGCATTTTTCTGAAGGTATGAAGTCTGAAACTCAATGTCTGTCATTATTTAGTGACTTCATTCCTAACTGATTTGCCAGAAAACCACAAGTTTTATGAGGAACAAACCAGAACTAAGAAGCAAAAATCTATTGATTCTGTGAAAATCTGGAAATTTGAGAGGTATAGTTCTGCTGGGGCTGTCTTTGAGTTTGCTGCCCTTCCCCCTCACAAAATCATGGTCGAATGGGGCCTCCCCCTGCAGCCATTCCAATGTCCTATTACTTGGTTATTTCACCCCATTTAGCATGAACACTATAATGTGCATACAGCTTTACTTCTGTGATGATTTGGATTTCATTTAAAAGTTTTATTTTACATTTTACAGCAGAAAAAATTAACAGACATCTGTAAACAAAGCAATGCAGTCTCACAATGAAAATTGACTTAGCATTAAAATTTCTCTGCCCTTGAAACTCACATTCATTGAAATAGCATTGAAACCCACATTCAAAGAAAATACATCCGGCCAGTGGCAGATAAAGATTAACTTTGGGCTGTTTTCAAATCATAGGCCCCTTGCACACAAAACATACATGTGTATTTTGATACACCTTCCTGATTGTATTAAATTATATTCTTTGCATAATACAGTACAGTTGTTAGAGGGCATTTTAAATTTATTGTTTTGAACATTTTCCAGTAAACAATGAAACAAAATGCATGCACCGATAATGACAAAACTGCCCAGTTCAGAACATTTCCATCATATAAGTCTACTCAAACTTCTACAATCCACCAGTATCAGTAAATATTAACAATCTCTGCAGAAGTAAAAGTCATCTAAAGAATTCCACATTAAAGAGATCTGTAACTAATAAAGAGGTTGCTGCTAGCAAACAACTTTATATTTCTTTGTTTCATCTACAAATAAATTGCCTGCTGCCCTTGAGGAATAAATTGCCTATGTTACATTACAAAAATGATAAGCTTGTAATATTGCAATAGGGAATGGATGGCAAACTGATAACAGGTTCATAGTTACTAGGTATATCTGCCAAAGAGGACATTCTGAGGAATGCAGCATCCACCCCCTTTAAAAGTGCAACACAGTACAGTATATGCAATGCATCTACATACTGTGGGAGCAGAACCCACAGCCTTCTGCATCAAAAGCAAGTATTCAACCTGTTATGCTATTAACAATGCAAGCAGACTCAGCATAAGCAGCACTAAACTTATCTTCCCCTGAAGCGCTCAGCTCCTTGCAAAATCCATTCAACACTCAACTGTATCTCTGAACTTTGCAGCACAAGAAATCTGCAAAACACCACAATTTATTAGCGGGGGGAGACAAAAGCCCAAAAACCAGGGACACATTTTAAACATTGTATAATCTTGGAAAGTTGCTAGAATAAAATGTTGTGTTACCACCATGCATTTCACTGCCAAGCCTTGAAAAAAGGGCCATGTGCACTACAGTCAGAGGAACATACCACTATCCCAAATCAGCTGTTTCTTGAACAGCAGGTAGACTGAAACTTAAATGGCTATCATTAGTGAAGTCAGTTCTCACCATAGCTCTCAACCTCTTAGCAAAAAACACCTGGACAAAACCAATAATGGGGGAATACAGCTCCCAGACATATTCAGTGAATTCAGTTCTCACTGTTGCTCTCAACCTCTTAGGTTCATAGGTTCATAGGTAGGTACTAGGCTATTGGCCCTAGGGTCTGGGTCTGTATAAGCCTAGCCAAAAATGTACCCTGGCTTTCACTACCCAAGAAAATTATTTTCCTGTGCCCCTGTTGAGCAGAGCCACAGAAGTGATCCCTGGGGTGAATTTCTTATTTCCCATCCAATCATCAAGATTTTTCTTGAAGAGTGCTAATGAGGAGCTCTGTTTGACATAGATAGGTAGTCTGTTCCAGAGTATGGGAAGTCTCTGGGACAGGAATCTATCCCTCCTGCATGTTCTGTTTATTGTGGTGACAAAGTTTAGGTCCCTAGAGCATGTAGCTCAGAGGGATTGGGATTTCTTTAAGAGGAGCATGTCCAGCAGCTCTGGGTTTGACATAGCTTTGCATGTTAGGCAGAGGTCGCCTCTGAGTAGGCGATATGTGACGGAGTAAAGCTGGAGTTTTTTGAGACAGTCTGTGTAGGGCATCTGTTTGATGCCAATAATCCTCTTTGTGAGGTATTTCTGTGGCTTTTCCAGTTGTTGTAGATGTCTTGTGAGGTACATACCAAAAGGGACATTGTACTCTATAATGGGTCTAATGAGTGATGAGTAGAGGGGAA